>NC_079418.1:23559082-23574082 GCF_026213295.1 Gadus chalcogrammus | reverse complement strand
GAAAGTGTCAAAAGAGACGTCTGGCTTTCGTGGCTATTCTGTAAGAAAGTAAGTCAGAATGACAAACCAATGATAAAAACTACTCAGTTCCTCACCATAGGACACCTGTGTTTCCCTACCTGCCTCATCAACACCAATCAAAGACCCAGATTTCCCCTATGTTTTCACAAAGATTTAAAAGACAAGGTCTGACTCATTCGTCTTTGTGCCAAACATGAAAGTCCCGTCTGAGGTAGACATGTCGGACTGACGTTGCAGCGAGGCCCGGATTGAAGAACCCTCTCTCGCGTCGCCGAGGCATGTGGGCAGGCGGGCAGGGTGGCGGGCGGGGAGGAGGGCACGGAGGTGTTGGTGGTCAGGGGCGTCAGGGAGGCTTACAGGCAGCCAGGATGACCAGGGGAGTGCGACACTCCCGAAGCTTAACGCTCCCTCCCCGTCTTCACATGGATGTTGTGACTCATACACTGCCCGGAGAGAGAGAGATAGGGGGGGGGGGGAGAAAGAAAGAGAGAGAGAGAGAGAGAGAGAGAGAGAGAGAGAGAGAGAGAGAGAGAGAGAGAGAGAGAGAGAGAGAGAGAGAGAGAGAGAGAGAGAGAGAGAGAGAGAGAGAGAGAGAGAGAGAGAGAGAGAGAGAGAGAGGTGGGCGGTTGACTGTAGGCAGTAGACGTGGGCGAGTGTGCGTCTGCCCCCACGCCGCGGTGGACATCAGCTTTGGTGGGTCTCAGACATCGCTGCCCTGCCTCTCGCCTCGTCCCTTCTGCTCTCATCATGTACATCTCCACGCCACCCCCCACCCACCCACCCCACCCTCCCCTGTCATTTTCATTTCTCCTCTGCAAACCTCGCAGAGCCCTTAAGTCACATGAATAACCATACCTGACACACACACACACACACTGTAAAGTACAGCACGTACACAACATATATATACACATGATTACATCACATTATCTGCTGAGGCTCTGTCATTCATTATTGTTCTATGCACACATATATTCATAATCATAGTCACATATTTCATATCAGAACTACACATTAGAGGGAGAGCGAGATGCGTGGATAACAAAACATAACGACGAGGAAGAACAAAAATAGAAAACAGCTTTATCGCAAGGGATGACAAATTGTGAGGGCGGAAGATGACCAATATCCAAATGTCAAGAAGTCTTAAGAGTCTGAGTGCTTATGTGAATATTTATCAGGGCCCAGGGAACGTCATCTTGTTATTGTGAAGGAGAGAAGTGCGGGGTAAAATAGCAGCATATGGCTTCCTAATTATACTTCGTTCAGCAGAGATTATGTTTTAAGAAAAAGACGATATCTACTTTAAATTATTAAATAATTTACTATCACATAATTTGATATCATAATACTAAATAAAATACTTAATTCCTTAATCTTAAAGGTGCTGTAGGTGAGATCAAGAGCTGTCATTTTAGTCTAATTTGTTAGAAATGCTACAGCAGTCCATCAGCTAACAGTGCATGCAATGCACTGTGAGAATATATGCTTCATGTTGATGACTGCACTTGCCTCCGTATGAGTCCATTTAGATTTAAGAACGCTCCCGGCTGATTTTTGACCAATCAGGGCAATTCTTCCCTGATTGGTTTGCCTGTCAGGCCAGGTGTGTGAATGCAACACTTCTCAATGACAGACAAACTTAGGGAGGGAGGGAGCAGAGTGGAAGTGGAATCGTTTCTGTTTCAAAACCTTGCTCACTGGCTCCTTCCTGAGCCCTCCCTCTCTTTGGAACTCCCACACCTTCCGTGCACCACCCTTAATAAAATGCCTTGCTTCCATGTAAACAGCAGTAAAATAGCATAAAATAATGATCATTGATCAATAGGTCAATTGTATGAGCTGGTTTTAATTTAAATCAATTTATCTCTTTACGTTGATTGCTGACTCAAAAGTTTACCAACAAGTATTCTAGTATGAGATGATGATACTGGAAGGATTTGAACTGCACTGCACTGCACGTGCTGCTGAATCTGCCTCTAAGCAGTTCCATGGCCGGAGCACTGAAGCGGAGAGGCCCATTCCACCACACAAACGCTTAATGCCTCATCTTTAATGGGTGCTAGACAATGAGGGATGATGTGCCGCCGCGGTCCTATTGACACTGGTTCATCTCGCCCTTCTCACGGCTCTTATCGTTTATATCCAGACAGCATGGGCACCAAGTCCAGCCTCACATGAACGTGCACCAAAGTGCATCTGTGGGCGTGAGAAAAACAGATTATATTTCTCTGTTATTATTATTGATTCTTGACCCCGTGAGTGACTCACTGCAGTCTCACCTGCATGAAAAGAAACAAACAGAAGTGAAAACTGTGCCTTTGGGTTAGTCACAAGCAAAGCTTTCAGTCCATCAGACGGTCCTGAATTTGAAAGCCAGTGAACGATGTTGGGTATGTGTGCTTTCAACTTGATATTGTGTTTTGTTTAGTGTTTGTGTGCTTATGTACTGTATATATTTGTAATTGTATGGTTGAAAGTGGTTCATTAAGCTTATTGTTGCCGGTCAATGCCATTCATAATACGTCATGTAATGTAATGTACATATTATTCATCCCAGTTATAATGTGTCAAATTTGTACTAACAAATGCACATGCAGCTATATTTAAGGACAGGCATATATAAAACAGGTGAGAACCAGAGAGCACCCCTTTAAAGGACTAGTTTCCCCTTCTTGGAAATAGACTAATGTCAAATTACATTCATGTTACATTACTTAACATTAATGGGCAAAGGTTTTTCAATGAGACCTTTTGCTTTGAAATTTGCGTTCATTTATTTAGCAAACTGTAAATGAGGTTGGGATTGAGGTTTAGCAAAAATCAATGAACACTTATGCAGCTACACACGAGGAAATTTTTTCGTTATTTCTATCGGCAATTAATTTTGATTTACTGTTGTATGTGTCATTCCGACACTTAGTTATATCATGAACGATTACATATAATCCAATTTGTGAGGGAGAATGAACACACTTAATTCTCAGTTTCATATTTCTTTGAAACCCTATTGCAGGTCTACATATATATATATATATATATATATATGTATATATATACATATATATATATATATATATATATATATATATATATATATATACACACACCGGTAGATATATAGATATACAGTGGGGCAAAAAAGTATTTAGTCAGCCACCAATTGTGCAAGTTCTCCCACTTAAAAAGATGAGAGAGGCCTGTAATTTGTATCATAGGTATACCTCAGCTATGAGAGACAAAATGAAAAAAAAATCTAGGAAATCACATTGTCTGATTTTTAAAGAATTTATTTGCAAATGATGGTGGAAAATAAGTATTTGGTCAATAACAAAAGGTCATCTCAATACTTTGTTACATGCCCTTTGTTGGCAATGACAGAGGTCAAACGTTTTCTGTAAGTCTTTACAAGGTTTTCACACCTTAAAACATACCCCCAAACCACCTCTAGAGCAGTGATGTTTTTGGACCTTCGCTGGGCAACACAGACTTTCAACTCCCTCCAAAGATTTTCTATGGGGTTGAGATCTGGAGACTGGCTAGGCCACTCCAGGACCTTGAAATGCTTCTTACGAAGCCACTCCTTCGTTGCCCGGGCGGTGTGTTTGGGGTCATTGTCATGCTGAAAGACCCAGCCACGTTTCATCTTCAGTGCCCTTGCTGATGGAAGGAGGTTTTCACTCAAAATCTCACGATACATGGCCCCATTCATTCTTTCCGTCACACGGATTAGACGTCCTGGTCCCTTGGCAGAAAAACAGCCCCAAAGCATGATGTTTCCACCCCCATGCTTCACTGTAGGTATGGTGTTCTTTGGATGCAACTCAGCATTCTTTCTCCTCCAAACACGACAAGTTGAGTTTTTACCAAAAAGTTCTATTTTGGTTTCATCTGACCATAAGACATTCTCCCAATCCTGTTCTGGATCATCCAAATGCTCTCTAGCAAACTTCAAACGGGCCCGGACATGCACTGGCTTTAGCAGGGGGACACGTCTGGCACTGCAGGATTTGAGTCCCTGGCGGCGTAGTGTGTTAGTGATGGTAGCCTTTGTTACTTTGGTCCCAGCTCTCTGGAGGTCATTCACTAGGTCCTCCCGTGTGGTTCTGGGATTTTTGTTCACCGTTCTTGTGATCATTTTGACCCCACGGGGTGAGATCTTGCGTGGAGCCCCAGATCGAGGGAGATTATCAGTGGTCTTGTATGTCTTCCATTTCCTAATAATTGCTCCCACAGTTGATTTCTTCACACCAAGCTGCTTACCTATTGCAGATTCAGACTTCCCAGCCTGGTGCAGGTCTACAATTGTGTTTCTGGTGTCCTTTGACAGCTCTTTGGTCTTGGCCATAGTGGAGTTTGGAGTGTGACTGTTTGTGGTTGTGGACAGGTGTCTTTTATACTGATAAGGCGTTCAAACAGGTGCCATTAATACAGGTAACGAGTGGAGGACAGAGGAGCCTCTTAAAGAAGAAGTTACAGGTCTGTGACAGCCAGAAATCTTGCTGATTTGTAGGTGACCAAATACTTATTTTCCACCATAATTTGCAAATAAATTCTTAAAAAAATCAGACAATGTGATTTTCTGGATTTTTTTTTTCATTTTATCTCTCATAGCTGAGGTATACCTATGAAAAAATAAAAATAAAATTACAGGCCTCTCTCATCTTTTTAAGTGGGAGAACTTGCACAATTGGTGGCTGACTAAATACTTTTTTGCCCCACTGTATATAGATAACAATTGCATTATTATTGCGTTATATATATATATATATATATATATATATATATAATGATTGTGTTCATACTGATCAGCAAATGCACAAAGAAAAAGACAACTGCTTCGGTGAGGGTTTTGTAAAGATAATTCATGTGGACGGAAATGTTAATATTTTATTTATTATTTATTATTTATTATTTACACCCCATATGTAAATATGATAGGAGAAAGAGGGTAAATATTTAAAAATAATGCAAGTTGTATCTTAGGGGACCTATTCTTCCTCCTCCTTTTCAGTATGTTATGGATATTCGTAGTCAAGCAATGCCATGACAATGCACACACTCGGAAATTATGCTTCCAAAAGATTAAGGTTAGGTGGTGGGTAGTGGTCTTTTATTATTTGTAATGATTTTAGACAAATGTCTTTTTTATTTATTATTATTAATAATAATATTAATAATATTATTATTATTATTATTATTATTATTATAATAAGAGAGAGAGCGAGAGAGAGAGTGAGAGGCCAAGAGAGAGACAGAGAACATCGATTCACATCCTAATTCTATAAAATAAAATCTTTCCCATTGTCACACTATTCAACGGCGACAAAATGGCCCGGAAACCAGAACAAAATTCTGGATACCGAAATAAATTAAACTTTCAAGTCTGAACACGATTTAACAAAGCACAAAACGTCTACTTAGTGCTCTGTAGTCTCAAATGGGAAAACTTCCCCATTCATTTGGACTAACTCCTGGAACTGAAATCTGTCCTGATTACATTTGGCCTGAGGAAGGAACCATGGCCCAATTGGCATCCCCAATCGTGCTCCACTCTTTGTTTTGCTCCCACTTTAATTCGCTCCATCAACAACCACAATACTGCGTTTTGAGGTGACCCAGTCCCGTCCGACGCTGACTCCTCCCCTCATGGCTGATTGGTCCCCCTACCAGGCCCGCTCAAGTCAAGTCAAGTTAAGTCAAGTAACCCGGGATGATAAGTAGGAGGCGGAGAGGGGAGGAGGAACGATAAGGGAGAGCTCAGAACAGAACCCTCTCAGAGCCCTCGTGGAGTCATTACCGCTGCTTTATAGTCCTATTTGAGTCCTATTGATTTGAATAGCAGCCTGCATCCCCCGGCCTCTTCTCAGGGTGAAATGAAATCAAGAGGCCTTGTGGGGCTCCTCCAGCTAAATAATGAGGTCTCGTATGCCTGCTCTGATGTTGTGTCTCCCCTGCTGCAGGACACTCCATGACCATTTGATGGAGGAAAGTAGAAGGCGTGTGTGTGTGTGTGTGTGTGTGTGTGTGTGTGTGTGCGCGCGCGCGCCTCGGGGGGATCTTACCTTAACAATGTCTTCGTTGGAGGACTTGCACTGCACAAAGGCCGAGACGTCCGTCACCGCTCCGTTCATCTCTATGGAGACCATCTTGACAGGGATGGCCACTGTTCGGCCGGTCAGGATGGCTGTATTAATGATCTCTGTATCCTACAGGGCGAGAGAGAGAGAGAGAGAGAGAGAGAGAGAGAGAATGAATGTTGGTGTTGGCATCAACCAGATTGAAGAACTCCTGACGGAGGAGGTGCAGAAATCACAGGGGTGTGAATCCCAAATGCCAGATGTCTGGCAGGATTTGTGATAGCAGCAAATGTGTCTGTTTATGACTACAAAGAGATAGTTACAAATGTCTATATTGAAAGTATATCGACTATGACGCACTTCCTAAGAATGAATTGAGCAGGGGATGCAAACGCTGTTAGTGATAAGTTCATGTTAATCACATGGCCACAATATGAGTTGGACATTTAATGAATGACCCCTAGGCCTTGGAAAGGTGAGATGTCGTAAAGCTGATTGTTAAGTATTTGGTTACTCTTTCTTCCTTTAATCTGTGTCTCCTTACCCAATCAGGGTTCACCCCCTTCAATATGGTTGCTCTGATTTAATTGTATGCAGGAGAGACACAGTGCTCAGACCCCAAGCTAGATTCAGCAGGGGTAATTTGGTAGAGGAGAAATTAGAAAACTAAAATGTTTAGGAGAGTAGAAGGTAGGACTTTCTGACTGGAATTTACATCTTTCCATTCATTTGACCTTTTTTTTTTTTTTCCTAACTGCAGAACCCAGACTTTTACTCAGAAGAGGGACATAGTGGATTAATGGTTAAAACAAAAAATAATCAGTATCATTTCATTCTTTTAAAGAGCAACCGCAGGCAACATAACAGATTATGTCCTTCAGAGAAACCAATGCAAACTACTGCTAGGAGAATCACTGCGTTAGGTTTCAAAACATTAGAAGAAGAAAGTCATTGTTTTCTATGTAATTTACACAGTTATTCTGATTACACAGATTACAGGTTAAAAAACAACAACATCAGCAATTCCAAAAAAACATGTTCCATACAACTGGGCAACACTTTCAGCACCGCTGTGTGTTAATTTCAACTGTGACTGTGTATGGAAATGGCCAATTAAAACACACACCAGCCCGGTAGAAGTTTGAATCAATTCATTATTTTTTGGCAGGCCACGTTAAGCTGCAGGAACGTAACAACTTCTCTCTTGAAACGCATGCGTTGCCCAGGAGAGAGGGAGCTCAATGTTCATCTCCCCCAAATGAACACCAGCATATTTCCATACCCCCAAAAAATGAGAATGTCAAAGTCTAACAACCTACAATCTTAATCAGGACAAGCAGAACAGGCATACCACGCAAGAAATAATTTTCCCTTCATTTTTTCCCCTCCATCTTCGCATGGATTCCTGAACCAATTCTTGCTGCTTCTTGAACTGATTATTCATAGGGCATTACTGATGCACGCGATTAATATTGCAAAGGCAATGGACCTTTTCAGCTTTAATGAAAACAGTGGACACAAAACCACAGTTTGAAACATCGGAGGGAATAAAAGTGATGTTTAAGTGATGTAGTCATAAAGGATGTAGAGACCGACCGTTACCCTGTCAGGGTGATGTCACTGTATGTGTTGACGCAGACCCCGCATTCAGTGGGTGGTTAAATACTTGTGGGCTGTGATGTGTGTCTAAGCACACAACATTTCTTAGGGACCAAGGCCAATACAACCCGCTTGGGTTCATAAATCAAGAACCGAAGAGGGAATAATGCAAGCAGAGCACAGTGACAGTTCATCGGTCTGGAGAGTCCACAGCATTAATTCTACAGTTTTGACAAAGTCTCCTAAGGGTTCATGAACTTGGGTTAAAAATGTCCCCTCACTGACGCAGAAACCTGTATTTAATGAATTATACTGTGCCGCGTAATGTTTCCTGTTGAAATTATATTAGGTTCATTATTTTTGTATTTTATTGAAATCAAATTAGTACATTCATGGCTGCAAGGTAAATGTTTCATTTGCTAACAAAAGAAAAACAACATCATTTTACCAGTCACAATTTTTTTTCGTTGTCAAACCTTGAAACTAACATCGAAGCATTCTTTTCAAGAATGCAAGTCAACCGTGTCCTAAGAAATGTAGTTTGCTTAGACTCAGTGGTTCCCAACCGTGAAGTCGGGACCCTACTTACTGTCCTCTGACATGCATATGGGATAGCAGGAGATTGCTGAGGTATTTGGCGATCTATTTTAGCAAACACATTTTGTCCTATATAAACAAACTGCCTAATGACTCATAGCCACGGGTAAACTACCACCAATCACTTAGTGCAGGGGTACTCAAGTAGAAATGATGAGGGGCCACAATCTTTTTTTTCAGTGACTCAAGGGGCCGGTCGGTATACGTGTGACTGAGGCCGATATATGCTCTGTTTTAGACGTAACGCGTAAGCACCCCCCCTTGCGCGGTAAAATATCCCCCCTTACGTGCTTAAGTGCGTCGGCCAAAATTCCTGACTATGCGACTAAAACACTACGGCCCTACGCAGCTCGCAAAGACTGTGATTGGCCAGCTAACCAAATCCTTTCAGGAGTCTCACATTTCCGGTTTTACAGCATAATAGCGCCATTTTTAAAAGTCTGTGACAGAAGCAAATGAAGAATTTTGAAGAAGGAGAAGAAGAAAACACAAGAACGAATTATGATTATTATAAATATAAACAAGCCAGCGATTTCCACTTCCACGCCCACAGATTCGTTCGTTGCTCCCCCTACTGTTTTGGCGGAGAATCCCCTTGCAACGCGCGCAATCCTTAAGGAACCTTAAAGGAACCGTAAATCAAAACTTGTCTAAAACAAGTCCCTTGTGTAAATTACGTGCTTACGTCTCTGCGTCTAAAACGACCCTAAATCGGCCTTGACTGCTGCTGAGATGGACTGTCTGCCTCGAGTTTGGGAGGGCTGGAGCGGTCTGTGGGCTGGAGTGCTATCTGTTTATCGTTGCAACCCCCAGCCTCGTATTGAGATTGCGGCGCACGGTTTCAAAATAAGAGCGCCCAGCACAAATTATTATTATTTTTTTTTTTAATAATTAAAAAAACTTTTCAAAACAGCTCGAGGGCCATTAATAGACACCCCGCGGGCCACAAAAGGCCCGCGGGCCGCTACTTGAGTATGACTGACTTAGTGCTTAGTAGAGCGATACAATTATGTCCACTGGGACATTGATGTTACCCGCCGAGGTTGATTGGTTGAAAACAATTTTGTGTGGCAGCAGATGTCGATTGGGCAAAAAGCCATTACTGTGGAAGCAGATGCATAAAAAAAACTAAGTTGCGGTCCCAAACATTTTCAGGGCTATATGCGGTCAAGGGCCAAAACAATGTGGGAACCACGGCTACAACTAAACCACGACCACAATACCAAAATGATGCATCAGTGTTTTCATTGGATGTACTCTATGTGGTTTAGGATCTATCTTGAAGTTTAACCTTTGGCGTCAACTCACACCACTGAAAGTGAATGGGAGCCACCATCCGTTTTAGCCAAAGGGAGTTACCAGCTGTATTTGGCGCTTTGTACTGCAAACATTTCCAAGTTGTCCCTTTGTAAATGATTTATTACTACACACTACATGCCGCCTGATGTACACATGTATCTTAATTGCATAACAAGTAAAACATACAAAATATATATCTATATATATTATATATACATATATGTATAAGTGTGCATACCCTCAAAGGCATTTGTTAATAATTAAAGCATCACTAAAACTGTCAGCGAGGGGAGTGGGACCCCTCACTGCACTGCACCAGGGTATTGTTCCTATTGTTCAGGCTTTGTTTGTGTGTCAGTATAACCCCTTCTCTTAACAAGGACATCTTTGGGGTAAAAACAGCTTCCACTGACCTGATCTACATTGGGGATCCTATTGTTCTGACTCAACCATCTGCCCAGGAACATTCCTGGACCGCTTGGGGAAGTTTTGATTAGAAGGGAATGGCATTTTGGGGCATTTATGTCACCCTTGTATTTTTTTTACCTTTTTGTAACCATACCATTGTGCTTATTGAGTTTCATCTTGTTCCGTGTTCATTATTCATGTTGTTCCAGTGTCTATGGTTATTCAAGGGTTATTTTTATAACCGTTGTACTGCCTATCCCCCTAGTTATCCATATTTCAGCAGAGAAACCTAGAACATGATAATTGTTCCACAGTGTCTCTTGAAAGCTCGGTGGCTAACAAGCAGGTGTCTGACGGGAAGTGTCAAGAAGGTCAGATCGCTAGTCCACTTAATCCGTCTGCTCTACAATCACAAGCATCATGCTAAAGCAGATCAAACCCCTTCAGGTTCACCTACCTCTCTCGTCTTAACAAATCCCACCCACTGCATCAGCATTTACTGGTGTGATCTCTTCACATTGATACAGTCAAACATGTACACACACACACACGCACACACACACACATGCAGGAAATTACACACACAGACAGCACACACACATGCAGGAACGTACACGCATATACACAAATATATAAGAACATGAACGCACACACACACACACACACACACACACACACACAAACACACACCAGACACAATTAAGTGGTCTGACATCTATCAGCCTCCAGTGCTGTCAACTCTCATTTGTTGGCCAATGAGACCCATTTGCTCATTTGTGCACTTACAATTTCTTCCACTAAAGTGGATACATTTTAAACAGTAACAGCGAGCAAAATATTACCCTTTATTATTTTTTGTGGATTTTTGCATATTCACAAAAAATAGCGTTGACATGGTTACTAAATATAGAAGGCATACAGTCGTCTTTTGAACCAGTTGGGGTTTTTCCATTTACTTTGTCTGTAGATGCATTGCGGTGTGAATACAGTCCGCATTTACACTATCAAATTTAAAACAGTCCGAAAGGGCCAATGTAAAAAGCATTAAATGCCAAGGTCAGCAGAAACAAGTAAGTGTAGTCTGATGTCGGAGCCCCTGCACTCAATAAAGACTTAACTGCAGCTTGACTGAAGACGCAGTTACAACCTACAAAAGTAAACCAGAACCAACGGACAATGCAATAATATTGGTTTCATTATACAGTGATAATACGTTTGCCATAGAGCCCAAGAAAAACTTTTTTGAAACACCTTATTAACCTAGCCTAACCTTCCTGAAGTCTGCGGCACTCAATATATGTGCATTTATTGCAGAAGATATTAGGTAGTTGAAGAAGACTGCAACAAATGGACAAACAAATGGAATAAAGTCTGGCTTGCTCAGACAGCATCCAACGGCAAGTCAATTGTGTAGGCTTCTTTTTTCTTACTCCTTTATGCAATTGGAAAATGAATATACACACATGCTTAATTGAATGTACAGAAATTAACAAACCAAGCTCTACCTGATCTATCTGTCCTATTTTCCTTCAATCAAGGTTAGACAACACAATCATAATCTGTGGGTTGCTGAGTTGTGTATGTTGGAATCCAACTTGAATTGATGAGAGAAAGCAAATGAAGGAGAAGCTTTTTGATTAAGCCCTCTGATACCAAGTCCCAAGTCCGAGTGTCGGACCTGGACGTGGACCTGGTTGTGGTTCTGCCCGTGACACACTAGGGCTGTCAAATGCAGGTCGGCTGGTTGATTGGTTAGTTGATATGCACCTGGTTTGACCAAACATCTCATGGGTTTGGCAATCGCCGGTGTTCGTTTCATAAGGAAAAAAGCGCTTATTAATTCATTATTTTCTGGAGCAGGAGGGACACATACTGACTGATGTGTTTAACTTTTGAGTGATAGGCTATATTGTGTTAGAAATAACTTTTATTAATAAAAATGATATTCAAGGCCCCCTACTTTCAGGCATAATCAATCATTTGGTTGAATATAATAGAACACTCTCTGAAGGACATAATCTGAGACAGGAGATCAAAACACCCCGGTCTTCACAACTTTAAACTTGCCCAATTTAAGGAATACTGCTTGTTGCAACTTACTGAACACAGTTCTCCAAAAGAATGGCAACATGTCACAGAAATCGACGGTGTGGCAACATATCTTCTATTTAAAGTATGCAGGCATAACCATCCAAAAGCGTAAGGCGCAAGTTATTTTGTTAAAAGTCTGCGATTGCTGTCAACTATCAGGTGTAACGCTCGAAAAGCTTCAATGTTAACATATCTCAATTGGCACCTCAGCAAGAATCGCAGCGCCACCATTATATTAAGCACAGAGCAAAAACTCTCATCAAATCTTTCGATGTGTTGCCCAGCCCCGTCAGCATGCTGCCCGACGTGCCGCTCCATGGCTCGTCTGGTGGGACAACGCTATACGATGAGGCTCTGCTGTAGCCGAGTCGGACTTGGACTAAGAGCGGATCTGAAACCCTCTGATTTCTTCCAAACAGCAGTTAAATTATAGTTGGGCTACCAGGTAGAGTGGATTGCACAGAGGCCTTTAGTACATCTAGAGATAACCTGCATATCATTAGCCCCATAGAATAATTGCCTACGTAATATTTTAAGGTTCATCTTGTATTTAGAATCAAAAATGCCTATGTCAAATAGATGACTTCGGCAGACAGTGCTTATGGAATGTAAAAAGCACTGTGATAGCCAATGAGTTACAGTGATTCAGCAGCGTTAGGAGGGTAGAGTGAGGTTAGATATCACAATTTGGCCAAATGTGCGTATATTATTGGAGAGAGAGGACGGGCCTTCTGATATTTGTCGGGTGGTTGGGTGCGGAGATAAGGTCTACAGTATCATGTTTCTTTTCCGTGGTTAGAGAGAAACCCCTGGGATCAAGGTTTGTTTTGACAGGTGAAAGAGTCTCGGAGCGGAGTAAGAAATAAATCTGAAGTGAAATGATACAGATTCTAAATCCGATCTACACAAACAAAGTTGACACCTGGAGTCGGTCACGAATATGGAGGACTATATCAGGGGTGTGTTTACTGATCACAGCTCGCAGGAAGTAAATGAACGGAAAAGATGATTTCAGTAGACCATCTATGTACGATATAACTATTGACCTGCTCTCAGCCTAGGACATTTAAATACTCACCATGCACATTTATGGGGAGGTCTTGTGGCCAATGAGGGGACCAAGTCTCACTGTGAATATGATTTATTTTTTCATACATAAATCGTGTTTGATTTATGAGAAAATTTGCGGGTCATTTGGGGTTGGGTGATGGCACAAAAGTAATCTGTAGTCACCTCCTTTACCTCACTCTTAAAAGTTGACAGCCCCTGAGCATTATTATTTGTGTATTAAAATATGTAGTTCAACGGCGATGTATATTATTTGCTGTCAAAGTATTAGGGTGGCCAAGAAGCCAAGCACACACTTTAGTTATTCATTGAAGCAGAAGATGGCCAATAGCTGCTCGAGCCATACGACGGCAACGACATTTATCACTTACATCCATCGATATCACACCAGTAATAAGCATGGCGCTTTAATGAGTGCATTTGACTTTAAAAAGGCAAAACAGAGCATGCCGGGTAAGAGAGACATCAACAATTAAATATAAATGGAACAGAAAAGTGAATGCTGCAGTCAGCATTTCAAAGGCAAGCGGCCGATTCATTTTACAGGTGTTTTAATAAAAATCGACGCTACTGACCCTTTCAAAGAGGGTCTTGACAAGTTGTGGGAAGTGTTTTGACTTGTTTTTTTTTATTAATTATATTGTAAACGTCCACATTCTTGCAGTATAGCTTCCACTTTAACACGGCCGCTTCAATGGGCTTCACACCAGGAGGTATTTCCAATTAAAAGCACTGCAGGAACGTGATTTAGTCCATCAGGTTTGAATTTGATTGGGCCAGAGGGGCAAGTTTTTCTCTGAAGAGCTGTGTTTTATTAAGATGTTAGGGGGAGGGGAAACAAGAGATCACACTATATATAGATTGACAGTTGGTATCACTACCAGAAATAAATTCGGCTTAAGTTGACGTTAGGCCCACATAATGAATCTTAACTTTGACATACTATTGTGGAGTAAAAAATACCAACATGAGAAATGAGCTCAGGAGGGTCCAACTGTCACCCACACAAATTGCAGGGACTTAAAGCTAGATTGCGTTGAAAAGCATAAATTAATATTCACACGTCCGGCCTGCTCTACGTCTCCTTCAGCTTACAAAAGCAAACTCGTTAGTCATGAAAAGGTTGGGATTTGCTCCGCCTAAGTCTTGCTTCTCTTTTGTTCCTCTAACGTGCGTAAGAAACCCCATTATTTCTTTAAATATAGGTCAAACCCTTAATGCAGCCTGGCTATTAACTTGGAACACGTTTCAATCAACAGGTGACCTACTTAAAGAAAGCTCTTTTTGTCGGCCCATTACAATGGCTCCGCTATTCATCGGTTGTCAGGTTTAAACTTGTTGGCATGACCAGGATTGGATTGGAGTAAACAATGGCTCAGGTTGTCTCGTATTGAACTGGCTGCCTGCAGTTAGGTTTAAGTATAAGTAGTCATAAAGCATAATGTCGTCTCTTTTTCATGAGGTTAAAGGCTTTACTGGAAAAAAACATGCTCCAATACGCAATCTAAAACATGCATATTGTATGCTGTACCCTGGCTGTTATCCAGTACCAAAGTATGAGTGTACACCACAATATGAAAAAAACAATGCAGAATCTAACCCTCTTCTCTGTTTTTAGCCCCTGAAAAACATACACGATCATCTAAATTTTGAACTGACGATGAATATAAAAATGAACATGACTAACTTATGTTTTAGTGGTGTCATCCAAATGATGTGATGATGATGCAGGATTTGTATTTGAAAGTGATTTCAGTCGAGAGCCCCCAGGCACCATTTAGGAATATTAAAAACACATCCTTCAACAATGTGATGTATTCAGCCGCCAATGTGTTTG
>NC_079418.1:23431582-23551582 GCF_026213295.1 Gadus chalcogrammus | reverse complement strand
TGTGACCACTGCTCAATCCATTTGACTAATGATTTGCCGTCTACATTTGGCGCTCGAAAAAAATATCTATATTTTAAAAGCTGCGTCACAGAGCTTGCAATGGGCGGAGGGTTTCCACCTTTGATCAGGGCCCCTTTTGATCTGATTAATAAGGGGGGTCAAACGCTTTGAGAAATGACGATAGCTAAGAAAACAGCCAAGAGACGTATGCTTACTTAATGGGGACTGATCATACTTCCTGACTGTAACGTGCAAGCATGCACAAATGGCTGACTGTATTTCTTGGCAGCTACGACACAATGGACGGTGGGCACCACATGAATGCCAACCAGCCTTTTACTCACTCATGCAGATCAAGATTTGCAGAGCCATCCTGATTTAGCAACTAACACATTAGCCTCTAAATAGTCACTTAAGAACAAACGTTCTGCAAAATGAATTTTGTCTAAAGTATTCTTATACTGTTTAAAGTTGTGTTAGCTTGCTTGTTGGCTCAGAGAAAATATATATTCCATGAAATTATTTGTTTTCCGGCCAAGATACATGTCAAATGTGAACATTTCCCAAGCTGAAGATTAGGCTCCTTACTTCAATAGTAACTACCTGCATGTCCTTTCGCTTTAACATTTATACAATTGCTTCCTACGATTCCTCTGAATCACTGAATGAAAATACAAGCGTTCAGTAAACGTAATGAATATGAATGAGAATGATAATGAATTCATATAATCATAACTAATAAACATCTCAAATAGGTTGCACAATGGTAATTAAGCACCACCTAACACAAACACTCAAGTCACAACCACACCTACCCAACAATCCACCTGACAAAGCAGCCATGGCTCACGTAAGAGCCAGGGGGACCAAACCGAGAATAAACACACAAGCTTCCCTGTGTGTAGAGGCAAAAACACCCATTTTCCTCAATGTTCTGTTGTTGTTGGTTCGTGTTTGTTTTTTTGATTCACTTCACCGGTAAACACATCCAGATGTTCAAACAGATTGATTCCCGTGATGTGAACACAGGTGACAGGCTCGGGAACGATGATAGCGTGCTTAGGCCTGGGAAGAGTGCTGGCTAAAGGCCTAGGCCATGTAGGTGCTATCCTAAAGAGCGCCACCTTCTGGTGGAGGCTGGTCGCCCTCAAAGGTAAAGAAGAGAGAGAATAATGTGAAAAAATAAATAAAAAATATTTGCCGGGGGGCTTCATTATTTTATGCCTATAGGTAGCAAAGGAACAAAGAAAGAGAGAAAGAAAGACACTTTGAACCTCTGCTCCTCATAATGATTCATTTGCCCTGGCCAGGTGGACATGTTCTCTGCGCACTGAAAGCGGGGGGAATGTGTTACCGTTTGATCCACATCACAACAAGTTGGAGACGGAAGTGCCAGCAATTGCTGACTGACTGATCACAGAGTTCACACATTTCTTCACAGTGAAAAGGCCACAGCCTTCGGGTGCGGAAGAAGAAGGACGGAAAAGCCGAACATCGAGGTGCGTCATCTTATGGTAACATTAAAATGACCCCAAATGGGGCCCGGAAAAAATGTGGGGCCCAAAATGTTTTAAGCGCTATGCGCTCGCACCACATAAATCTCGCCTAGGGCACCAAAAATGGCTACAGCTGGCCTGCCTGGGTCTTACACGGTGGATTGAGGAGGAAACGGGGACGGTTGTGTGGAGCTAGAGGAATGCTAATGACGCGACACCTCGCCACATATGTGTTGTTAAGACATCTAGGTATAAATAAAGTATGAATAAATAAACCCAAAACCTTTTCTGCGGGTTAGGGGGGAGAGCCACAACTCATGAGGGAGGATTAAGATATTGTGGAGAATATGGGACGCTGAATGATTCATGAACACACTAGTTTTATCTAGTAACATGTTTGTTGTTGTCAATTTATCCTAAATCATGCATTGTGCAGAAAATAGTGCGGTATCGGAGATAAAAAACACGGGCAGAGCTTGTTATCCCGGGCTCTGTGTAATTGCATTTGCGTGGGTGATAAAGGTGTTCATTGACATGCTGAAGACTATATTATCTGGGGGATAAACAGCGAAATCATCTTCTGGCTTCGGAACAAATCTTAAGTCCACAGCAGGGGGGTGCTTTCTCTCTAATGATACGTGCATATTTCATATTCAGGGATAAATATTCAGAAGTTATATTTATATATAGATCTGAATATCCCATCAATAATTATTATACTTGCAGAGTTCGAGCCTGTCCAACAGTTAGCAACGGTTGCATCAGGAATGGTTGCATCATTTCTGAAGCATATAATACAATGTATAAGCTATTCTCTTAAGCAATAAGTATAAGCTATTCTCTTAAGCAATTTCCTGCAGTACCACTGTAGGAAAAGATTTAACCATTTACAAAATAAGATTTAAAAGGTATATCAAATCGAGGTTTCAACATTTACCAAGATATCGATCATTGTAGTTCAAAGTAGGGAAGAGAGAACTTTGGGTTTCAAAGAATAAATTGTGTTTGGCCCCGTTGCACGCATCTTGACATAATGGCAGAGATAGTTTGACACGGTTCACTAAATATAGCAATGCAGGGCAGCGCTGAGCCGCTAAGACACAAGGGTTAGAAAAGGAGGTCACGGCCAGAATCGGCTCTTTTGTTTTTTGTGTTTGTATTTTTCAAACTACAGGCTACGTTTTTAATCTCCCAGGCCCTTCAGCTTGACCTGGCAGTCAACCCCACGTCACTACCCACACACCGACCAATCCACGGCTAAGAGGCTAAGGCTCTAGGGCTCCAGAACATATTTGATCTGCACATGCTGGAGGCTTCGCGAGGCTCGCTCCTACGTTTCAAAAACTCTTCGAGCTTCTTCATGTTAATGTGTGCTAATGCGCTTGAACAGTGTATCCCTGGCGTTAGCCTTGCATTGTTTTCATTCCTTTTTGTCTTGCTTGGTATAATGCTTTAGTATTATGATTCCTAAAATTAAATCAGCAGAAGCTTTCTACGAGTATCATTTTACAGCATGAGGCCAACGCACCTTAAGTTATTAAGATGACTGCAATTACCAGGCCTGCAGCACCAGGCCTGTGGTATCTTAATCTTTGATTGAACCAGTTTCCAGTACAAACAGCGAAGGGCCCATTGAACTGAGGGGGCACGTGCCATGTTCAAGATTTTATATTCTCAACTGTAAAATGAACAGATATCTCGTTTACTACTGGCCTGAATTTATAATGTTATCATTTCAAGAAGCTATAACTTGATTGTTAGTAGCGGTCCCAGATTATTTATTTATTTTTCAGAGAAGTATATCCTCATTCTTGCAAAAGGGAGACAAACATTGTATTAGATGGACATCTAATCAAATTTGAAATGTAGGTTTTTACATATCTTCATTTGAACTTTCAGAGCCAAAGTTTCAGAAGTATGGTACTCAATGGACTCTCCATTGTATTTGGCATACTTGATAACTGACATGCATCAAGATCTTCCGCAAATTAAGCAAATGTAGGTGTGTGTGTAGACATGCTGACTAGATGAGAGGGCCAGCGCAGTATAAGAGCTAGGGATTATTTGGTAAAGTAATAAATTGTACTCATCAAAAATAGCTACTAAAGTACACAAGAAAATAACACATCTATCACCTATTTCAGACTGAAGACTCCATCAGTCAGGGCCAGTTCTATGACAGTGGCGCTAGGCTGATAGCAGTGATGCTATTACATGTGTGGCCTACAGATATGTGATGCAAAAATGCTTCGCTATGGGCACAGCGACCTCCATTTGTGCCCTCTTAGGTATAATGGTGTCCCTGCCCAGCATCCTTCATTTGATTCTGGATTCCACACTGAGCCATGACCTCATACCAAAGCCTGCCTATGTCATCGTTTGTGATGTCAAATTAAGGCCCAGATTTTGTAGGAAACCCTAAATGCTGCGCGTAGATACCTGAATTAATGATTGTCCTGCTAATGCACATGTAGCATTTGACTCATGGCGTGCCAGGCAATGCGGAGAGTGCATTGCATTTCAGCTGCATGTTGAACGACTTCACTTTGCAGGATAACCAATACGTCTTAAGTACCGCCAATGCATCCATTAAGGGGGCATATATTATAGAATACAGGTTGCAAAGGAGATTGAAGTTCCTTGCAATGTAACAATTCACATTTATTATTATTTTCTTGTGCACTAGAGCAGCTTTACTGCATGGAGAGATGGTCATCCAACATACTGATCAATAAACTTGTCGATACATCCACAAATGCAGGGCTGAAAGTTTGGGAGCTACCTTGAAGAATTCTCCCTGTTTTCTATAATCAGGGACTGCATATGACAATGTGCTTTTGGTTATCTTTTTAGACTTGATTATGTTTTTCTTGTTACATCTAATTCCATTTTATTGCTGGCATTTAAAATCGTCAATCAAATTGACAGTTCAAAAATACTTATATGCTGTTTTACTTGAACACTTTGGTACATTGTCTATCATCAGCTATGAAGCTTAAGGTGCATTAGGTGACTGCTGAGTAAAGTCTGACTGCTCTCATTGGATTAGTCTTCTGAACCAATTCTGACCCGTCCCACCAAATACAACTACATAAAAAGTCAACTTTAGATCACAAAGAACAGCACAGACTAGTCCTGCAGTGCAAAAGTGAAATAAAACACAACAGCACAATAGTAATGTGGTGTAAATGTGTAATCAGACACAACAGCACAAACTAGTAATGTAGGGCCAATGTGGAGGGACAGGGTCAACTGCTTTTAAAAGAGTGTTTGAGTGTCAAAACACAGTTTTGTTTGTGTGGGTGAGTGAGGATGTGTATCACGCATACTTGCGTTTGTGTGTCTGTGTCTGCGTGTGCATGTTTCACATGTACATGTGTTTGTCGGTCTGTATGCGTGTGTGCTTGACACGTGGACTCACCCAGCCTTTGCCACTTTGTTCTTGCTCACGTCAATGGTGGTGATGGAATGCTTCGCCCCGGACTGCACCTCCCAGTCCACCTTCCACTGGGCGTTCTTTGACTTCGTCTGGAGCAGGTTTACCCCCTTCTTCGCCTTGACCCTTCAGAAACATAATGCATAGGGGGGAAAGGGAAAGGGGAAGGAGAGGAGGAGGAGGAAAAAAAAAGACAGGACAAGCCAATTATATTAGGATGTGTGATTTATGTGCAGGGTCAGAGGTGGGCTCCTCGCGTCACATTTCGGCAGAAGCAATTTGGGAGATGAATCAATGGCAGAGATGAATGTCCACAGACATGTGGCAGCGTGATATATACACAGATAGGGACTACCGTCTTCACTGGTGCAGACCTCAGCCCAAACCCGGCAGTATAGTACTGCACTCCTTCAGGCGTTTCCACAGACAAAGACTGGATGCTGAAGCAGTAGTAAAAAACGACCATGCACATTATCCTTTGTCCAAATGGTGGGTGTTCAAGCAACGATTTCAGGATATTTCCTCCGGTCCACTCTGAAGGTCAGAAACTCTGTGGAACCAGGATGAGGCAGCTGGACACTACTGCAGCTGGTCGGCATTCGGAAAGTGCTACTCAAGCCCACATCAGTAGGGGCAACACAGGGGCCTTTGGGATGAGCGATGGTCTCCCTGCTCCTATAACCCCTTTATAGCACCCCTTTCGCCCCATTATACGCCAATCGCTCAGACTTATTACAGAGGCTGCTTAAATGGCGCACAGTTTGAACTCTGGCCATTTCATCTTTGCCAAGGGGTGGGTGGGGTGGTCTTGGTGTTGGTAATGTGTTGGATGTGGTTTTTAAACAAATGTTAATGTTGCAAACAGTATTGAAGAGCATTATTTAAGTGGCTTCGAGTGGGTTTTCGCGGAGGTGAGACATGACACTTGAAGTTAATGTTAGTTATGTAAGTTAGTGAGTCCCTCTGAGAAAAACATTGATCAGGCCAGGTAAAATGACGAAAGGCAGATATATGCAGTACAGACAGTAATGTTGTATGTTTAATGTGCCAAGGAGCAGTTGAAATCCGTCTTGCTTTCCTCAGAGTGGTAATTGACTCAAGTTGTCCGTCATGGGATAGGTTACGTTGTTCCGTCATACAAGTGTGCAGCCAGTTAACAGGTGAACTCAAGATTAGGCCAATGTGGACGTTAGCAGCTGAAGCTGCCCAGTGGAAGTGGCTCCGGGAGAGATGGTAAAGGTGACATTGCAAGTGGAGTGGGCATAAGTGGATAATTTCCTGGTCCAGAGCAGATAATACCTTATGTGTAATTACACTGATGTGAGCACCATCACTGCTCTGGCTCTATAAAGTTTGACTTCTTTTACCTCCCTTCTGTTTTCTATTACTGAGCCATAACATGTTGTTTCCTCTGTTTCATCCAGTACAGAGCAAATCCATTATTCCAGGAATGGTATAATTGTTTATTAACGTCGGTTGTTGTTGTTGTTGTTGTGGCATAGTTTGAGGGGAGGTTGTGAACCATCGGACGGGTCTGTTTACTGAACACCAGAAGATGGCAAACATTAAAGGTCCCATGGCATGAAAATGTCACTTTATGAGGTTTTCTAACATTAACATGAGTTCTCCCAGCCTGCATATGGTCCCCCAGTAGCTAGTAATGGCGTTAGGTGTAAAACGAACAATAGGTATCCTGCTCTGCTTTTGGAAGAACAAAGCTGAGACGCGCCGATTTGGAATCTTCCCCGTATGTCGTCATACATGTTACCTCCCCTTTCTCTGCTTTGAAGTGAATTTGGCCCGCCAATGAGACAATGTGCTACGATGTGTATGTATACACAATCGCGGTCGACATCGCAGGCAACAATCCCTTTCTCTCCTCCATGTCGCGGTTCAGTCTACCGAACCGCGTGGAAGAACAAGTGGAAGAACCAGAGACGTCGGAGTCGTTTGAGATTCATAATATTGTCTGGAGACACACACAGCTTTTGGCCTTGATAATACATATTATATGATATAGATATCTATGTATAATATGATATTACTACCGAACCGCGTGGAAGAACAAGTGGAAGAACCAGAGACGTCGGAGTCGTTTGAGATTCATAATATTGTCTGGAGACGCACACAGCTTTTGGCCTTGATAATACATATTATATGATATAGATATCTATGTATAATATGATATTATTTAGATATAGAGCTCCAGGACTCCCGCCCGAGCACCCGGAGTGTTCTAGAATATTTACAGAACACGGCCAGAAGCTGTGTGCGCCTCGCCATTGCGATAGATCCACTGTAAACACAAGCACATGGTACCGTGGCCGCAAGCTGCTCAGATCCCCAACCCCACCCTCCACCTTGACCCGCCTCTAAAAAACGACATGTTTGTGGAAAGCTCATTGTGGGACCGGCTCGTAGTGGCTGTAATTCTGCACCAAGGCTAAATTTCTTGAACGTCTTCAAGTACCGTATTAGGGGCCCACTAACAGCTATATAAAAGCATTCATAAAGGAGCATGCCATGGGATCTTTAACAATTTCATATTATATACAACTTCATAAGATAATTTGCTAAGGTTGACAAGATTTGATTACATAACACTACAGGTATGACTGACACAAATCGAATGATACAATTATATTTAGAGAGTATGATTGTTGAAGGATGTTAAAGATTTTAGACGACAAGGTCAACTCACACATGTGATTTAGGGTAGTGGATCCAAACCATTGACTTAAGGTGTTGTACGAAAATGTCATCAAAACCATTTGAGGCTGAGCAAACTGTTCAAGCGGTCCCTTTATACACAATTATAACTGCAAGAAGGCCATGGCCAGTGGGACACAGTGGAAAGAAAAAGACATCAATGCTGCTTATGCTACCAGTGTGTTTATTTAGCCAACATAAATGACCACAATTCATCACTGGAAAATATTACAATGGAAATCCGGCAATGCACTAATATTTAGAACATATTTATTTTTTAAAGATCTCCTATTATACTACTTTTCTGGTCTTAATTTCTTGTTAATGATTCCTATAGGGCAACCTGACACGAATCACAGCACAAAAAACAACATAGATTTTCGGGAAACTCTTCCTCTCATCTTGGCGCTTTCAGCATTCTCTGTCAACAGTCGGCTTCGTCCTTCTCCACCCCCACCCCCTCGCCCCCCTCCTGCCAACCCCACTCCGTTGTGATTGGTTAACTTCCGGAAGACCTGCGAAGGGCATTACCATACATGGAAAATCCGTATTGTTTTGCGTAGATAAATCCCGGAAATTTGAACAAGTGAATCGCGACCGGCGTCCCTAGTGTTTAGCGCTCTGCACAGCCACCCCAGACAGTCAGCAGGGAACACGTCTAAATGCATGTATGTCATTATTTGACACTTAAGTATGGTTAAACATGACTATAAATCATTATAGCAACGTGTATAGGTCATAAAAGTCGAAAAAGCATAATAGGTGCTCTTTAAACATTTCATTTCTTCTATTATTGCCCATTTCAACAATAAAATCGCTTGTACCAACCAAGGTCCTTGTACCACAGGTACACGCATAGGTACTATAGGGTGCATGTACAGGTACACACACACCCAATAGTAATGCACAGCGGATGCCATTAATTCATGTTGTGTGGTTTGACGGATCAGAGGGATGATGTGTGAATTCTCCTGAAACTTAATTTCATCCTAAATTCTCAGGTTTGAGGCCTTGAGCGTAAGCTATTGCCCACTTAAGTGAGACAACCAGGCAGAATGGATTGCTTCCTGGCTCCCCATGTGTTTGTCACTATCGGTGCACAAACAATCTATGGTCGTTGGGCTGCACCGCATTACACAGCCAGTGTCCCACATTATAGGAGAAAAACAAAGTGGAGATACCCTCATTTATTTCTCGCTGTGAATAAAATCCAGCATGTTTTATTCAGTGGATATCAGTTTCCATCTTTGATAAACGACAGAAATGATGACCAGAAATGGTAAAAAGCCCGAGCTGCAAATGCATATGCAGAGTCGGGTCTGCATTCCACGACAACCATAAAGAACAACAATGTCAAGTTGTCACGCATCCTGGGAACCAAACGTCTGACACCTGCCAGACAGCATGTCTGGGAGGCAATGCCGGCCGAGGGATTGTGTTGAATTGATAATTCCCCCCACGTTCTGTAAGCCGCATACAAAAACCAGCCCGGGTTTTACAAGTAATGATGCACCGTGTTTGTCATAAAGTTGAAAGATGTGATACGTTTAGCCATATTTAGAGTTATTTACACACGATAGCATCGCCGGGTCATTTGACAAAATGTGACAGGCTGATTAGTATGGAGGTGTGCGTGTGTGTGTCCCTTGTTTATTAGACACATTTGTCTTGTTTGTTTGACACTGGTCCCCGGGATTTGTCTGTTTATTTATATATTAGGCGTCAAATAAGTAATTTTTTTTGTTTACTCTAGGGTCCATAGATCTGCATGAACATGGCTGTGCACCGCAGTGCAGTCCATAGAGCAGTGAATTGACTGCATAACAATATCACGGATGAGTTCATATGCGTGTTTTTTTTTTTTTTTACAGCGAAAGCCGGGTTAATATGTGAAAATGGCAAAGTAAATGGCCGCCCTCCTACTTGGTGTACATCTGATAATGTGAATGGCGGGGCTGCACACAGAGACCTGGCTGGCAATGGCGTTGGTGTCTCCGAAGAGACAAGCCATTAATCCATTGGACACGCAGACGCAATGGACGGTATTGATCTGAGGCTCATTTTCATGAAATAGGATATGGAAATGAATTATTAATATACTAGAGTCCTGTCTGCTTGCGGCCATTTATCAATAACAGAAATGAGAGAGGGCTCACTTGTACAATTATGAGGCAGGGACTGGGCACCTGATTCACAAATGTCAGAGTGTTCATAACAAACCCACCAAAGATGCATAGATTTAACATTTATTCAGATCACAGTCCAATCCCAAGGATTCGTAATCATTTAGGTGATCAGTATCGATGGGGCATTGGCTGCCGCCTAAGACCAGGCCAAAGCTCTCAGGGCACTAACAGTATTGTCTTCACGGGAATAAATGGATGCTCCCATTTTGCCTTTCTGCTTGCACAACATGACGTCAGTTATTTTTTCAAGCTCGCCAAAAAGCTCTTTGAGATAGATGAAACAACTTAATTGAGAGCACTCTAGTCTGAATATCTGGTTCTCTCAAGGTCCCTATTTACATTCCACCTAAACTTCTGGCTTTAAAAGCACTGATTTTCCATCCTTCACCTCTTTGTTGTTGCTTTGATTGTGTTTCCCAATGCTAGCCTACACAGCCACGCATCCAGCCATCATCCACTTGGACGCGATTAGTCAGAGACATTGAATTATGACCCCAGCAAAAGCAATGGCATGCCGGTGATGAAAGAAAGCACCTTTTCGTCCCTTCCATGTCATTCAACCTATTCACACAGCTGCTGGTGTGATGCCACCGAATACATGACACGGGAGATTTGTAAAAGATTTGCTCGTCTATTGCCTTAGATCTGAGCTGGATTACCTTCGAGCAGCTCGGTTTGACTCGGGCTAAACGCTGAGCTGCAGTAGCGGAAATTGATTGCCACGCTACCGCACTCGGAATAGATTTTGATCACACGCACACTCCCCCCATCAACATTTACATTGCATGAGCGGCTACGCATTACATTCACTTGGACATTGTGAATTCAGCGTTGGAAGGCAACAATGATGAGAAACACTTTACATTTATATTCATTACTCCGCTGTAGCCAGCAGGTAGGGAAACTCCGGTCGGCATGTTGATACCAATCTTTGAAGAGGCATCCCGTGTCGTATTGTACCACTGTTTCTGAATCAGTTGCCCCAACCCTCAGAATCTGCTTAATTTTTCTCAGTGCAATAAAAAGAGGATGAAGCAATACCCGCCGGGAGCCTCAGCAGGAACGGCCCTCTCCGTGGCCCTGTGCTGCTGCTGATTAATGAAAGAGCATAGCGAATGAAAAGAGCATGCTCACAGTGGGGGCTCCTGGTTCTCAGGGATTATTTGGGCACTGACTCTCTGACAGAGTCAGAGCGGCTACGGCCCAACTGGGCCCCGGGCCGCTTGAACCAAGCCGGCGCCATTACCTTCCCGCACCGCCGATGGCTTAATTTGTTCAGCCATGGCGAAACCCATTAGGCCACCCATGGCTGGAGCCTGCCTGACTACCCCGTCAGGGCCGAGCCAAGATCCTCACACTTCTGGCTCCATTACTGGGCAAAAAACCTTCTGATGAAGATGGCCATTTTATAACACGAGGCCCGACTCATCCTAAATCAACACTTAAACACACACTAAAGAGGCCCGTTTTTATTTGGTCGCTCTGTGTCTTTGAGATTTAATCAACTCCGTTTAACCCCCCTGAAGTGTTCGTTCCCTCGTGTGGCATGTTCACTGAGATGGCGTGTTGCACAGCACAGCAGTCCTGTCTCATCTTATCTAAAACAAGATGCTAAGAGCCACCGTCAAGACTCGGAGGGTGCCGCGCCGCGCGCTGCGTCAGTCTCTCAAGCAGCGTACCGTTCTTTGCCTGCGGATCAAAAGCAGCAATCTCAGCACTCATCCTCCAGCACTCTGATATCTACCGCTATCTACCGCTATGGATGTTTTTTTACCACCAACAGGCCTGTAGAGTGATCCCGCAGATAAAGAGGGTGGCACAAGGTCTGGGAACCTCCCCCACAGACATATGTCGTGTCAAGGCGGGCTAGGAAAGAAGAATTGACACTGGGGACAATCGGGGACATTAGGGAGCGAGAGAGACGTTCTGTGATCGGTGCAGGAACAGAACAGGACTTGTGTTCCCAGAATATTCAGAATGACTCAAAAATGCATTGCATTATTGATGAATGGGTGCATCCCATTTATTAGACTGGTGGGATCCAAGCATCAGATAGGATAACATTATAACATACTCTGAACCATGAAAGATAGCACCTCAGGACACAGTTTGACTAGTTTCTCGTGCTGTTCGGTGCTGAAGTAATGGCGTGCAGTTGCTTCAGATAAGAATTTAAACAGTTCCTGTTGGCTACAGTAAAGGTATATTTGACACTTAAAGCAGACATGTGGAATGCATCTCTTCTGTGTTGATAATAAAACAGATAATTTGCAGCCATCCTGTTTGCAAATGTTGATGTAGCATCCGTTTAACATGTTTGGAATAAGAACACGAAACATATTAAAAGAGGGGGGCTGTGTACACTCAGTTGTCTGAGTCCTTGTACAGTGAATTTATAAATGCAGCTGTGTTTGGTATAGAAGGATAAACAAAGCATACTTTTTTTTTTTTCTTTTGCCAGCACCACATATGGTAATGAGAGATCAAGGAGCCATGGAAAGTGAACAAGCGGAGAAATTCAAAAACAATATTTTTGTGTGATGAAAGATTAGTGCAGGTTGAAAAATGCATGGCAAAAAACGCTGCAGGTGCCTATAAGCGTGGCTCATAGTGGGGGATTGAACTGCCACTCTCACGGTGGGCCTCACCGACCTTCCCAGAGGAAGGGCCCCAGGGGGTGCTGCTGTAAGTCGCTTTGGATAAAAGCGCCAGCTAAATAAATGTAATGTAATGTAATGTGTCAAGGGGGGCCTGTTGCCACCACACATGACAAAGAGCACTGTTACATGACTTATCCGCCCGATCCCTGAGAATGCCAATATTCAGGGACACCTCGTGGCTCAACCCTCGGAATGCACTACCCATATAGGTAATACCCCCGTAAGCGACAGTGGCTTGAGTCTGACCTGGGGGTCCTTTGCTACTTGTCTTTTCCTCTCGGAAACCAATTCCCCCTTTCTTCTTCCCTGTTCTGTTCTTAAAAGGCACCAAAGCCAGAAAAGGGGCTGCTCTTCTGCTTCTATAGTGGAATATGAGAGATTGTCAGTTCGCTGACCACAGTATGATAATGTCCTATTTATCCTTTCATTAACTATGAAAGGATGGTGACCTCTCACCGCATCAGACAATCAGTGAACTTTCACTTATATGGCAACTTAATCATCTTCAACCCCCTAATTTGATTAATCACACTGTAATCCAAAATTTTAACACACCCCAAATTGGCCCACATAACAAGAAGAGATGCTAATTTTACAACTCAGGGAAGATTTATTTTATGGCAGGAAGCAGAGCATCGAACACACCCGTATTTTGTCATCAGGAGAAAAAAAGTATGAATGTTAAAATCAAGATTTTGCCTCTGGGTTATGAACATGCTTCAACAGATGGTGGGCTAGTTAAAAAGAAAGTGTGTTCATAAGCTCAGACCACCACCAAGGGTTGGTGGAAGTCAGCCTCACACCCATGTCCCTGCCAGATCCTTCTTTGTTGCTCCAATCGATTTGCTTTCCCTCGGTTTCTTAAAGGCTGTGAACAAACACAGCCCGCTCGTACGGCATGTTCCAACGTCCCAATGGCTGTAATCCCTGTGGGATCCCTCATCAAAAAATTCCTCAACACGGGGGTCTTGCGTCGACAGTAACTCCGGAACAGATTGGAACCCACGCTCTCTCGCTCTCCAACCCTGTACTCCCCCCCCCCCCCCCAACCCCTTCTCCAGTTTGGCCTGGCATCGCAGAGCTGTGGATTGGGATGTCAAAAAATAAACATTTGATCATGGACGGCGGCGGGAAAGCAGCTCCGCAGAGCGCTGCTGGCGCAAGCATCGTCGGCGGGGCCAAACACTCCCGAACACAGCCGTGGCGTTCCCTCTAGCGATGTGCCAGTGACGGCAGAGGAGGAAGTAACAAACAAGTAAAATGTCAGCAGTACCGTGCCGTCTCCCAGGCATTTGCCTCACTCCCTCTTTGCATTGCAGAAAAAATATGAGCCGCTGCTAAATCTGGAAAGAACCCCCCCACCCCACCCCACCCAACCCTCTATTCCCCCCCTCCCACCAACCACTACTCATCTGAAGGCAAGAGCTCCATTAAGCCTTTAAGGGGCACTTAACATGCAACCCCTTCCCACAGTGCAGATCCCCCCCCCGCCCCCTCCCCCAAAGAAAAGATGCCATTTTGTGACGATATGTATAATTCAAAAGTTCGCATTTCTGTCCTCGTCCTTGGCTGGGTTCGCTCTTGTGTGAATGACATGTGATTCGATCACATACTCAGAGGCTCTTGATGTTGCCTAGCCGTGGCCTGTACGGAGATGTGTAGGGACCATTTCTTTCTTTTTTTTTTATCTTTTAAACCAACCTCTATACACCCTTGAACTGCCAGCAGGAAATCCCTGTCAAAGCGGGAGAAAGACACACATTGAAAGTGAAAGAAAGGCCCTTGCCTCTGCGTGACCTTTGTGGATAAAAAGGCTTTGCTTTAATTAAAAGAGGTAACATATTCAAGAAGAAATGTAATAACAGCTTTGGTAGCTCAACAGCCAACTGCAGATTTCAGTATTACTCATCGGCTGGAAAAATATCTCATCTCATGAACCCCGTTATTTTAAATGCAAAGGGCAAATATAGTATATAATTTGAGCTACCAGGAAATGTGACTGATATTTTATTTGAAATAAAGTGCTACCTTTAAAGTGTGAGCATAAAATCGAACAAACCCACTTACAATCGCTCGCTGAAATTGGAAAATAAGTAGCAACAATTGCCATGTCTTGCATTTCAGTTTTCACTATTCAATATTATAATAAAATAATAATGTTATATAATGTTTTAATATTGCATTGCACCTTTACGGTTGAGGGATGAAACCACTTGTATGAAAAATGATACTTACACAAAAAAACTACAATCCAATATTATAGTATTACAACCCTGTAATACAAGCCATTAGCTCGTAGACGGTTGGTTAAACTTGAGACAACAAAGCACTTCTTTCTTCAAAATCCATACTGTGCTCTGACAATCAATACAGCATTTCAAGATGCGTATTCTAAACTTTAGTGATATTTCATCACGCCCATATTACCAACATAGAAAGCTGTCCCACACACCCCTACAAACACACTCCAAATCTCTTAATACACTTGAATAGAAACGGTGCAATCCAATATTAAGTTCAACTAGACAGATCATTGGTCTGCCTGGATGCCTTTCTCCCGTGCTCACACTGCGAGATATGGCGGAGTATAGCACTAAATGCATAATTGCATTTTAATCTGTTTATCTACTGTGTGTTTGTTTACTTATATGATGCACTCCACAATCATGTTCACCATCTGGCGCAGGCTAGCCACCAATGTTCACTTGGCAGAGGGTTCAAGTGTCGAGCCACACAACAAAATATATATAAAAAATGTTTGCTTGTTATCACGGATGGACAAAGGGCCAGCTCTTCTGAGCGGTTATCGGGGGCAGCTGGGAGACCGTGACGGAAAGGCAGACCAGATGACACGACGGTCAGGATGGTGGCTGATTTTGTCATCTCACACTAACGGGAAAACTGGGCCGCGATGGACTGTATTCCAGGGCCAAGTAGTCTCGATTTGGTCGTGTGGTGAAAAACAAGGTGAGTTCACGGGAGGTGAATTCGATGGAGGAGAACAGAGAGAGGGATGGAGAGCTGCACAGTCATTTCCCATTATACGTCTTTGGATATTTTGATTCAATCTTCCAAATAGCACTGCGTTTAAGATGTCTTTGTTCACACCATCAAAGTAATCCGAAAAAAATGGAAACAAGGGACATTTCTTTTGCGTATGCTTTGGTAAACAGCATATACAAAGAGTTGACACGGAAGAGACATCTCTGCTGCTCTCAGAAACAGGACCGCCCAGCAGGACTTTGGGAAATATCTAGACTGCGTAATTATAGAGGAGGGACAGGAATGAGCTTAGACATGCTCATAGTTCTTTCAACTCTGCCTGAGACGTTTTAAAAGAACAATCATGTCCCTGCCCTCTTTCCTCCGATCCGCACTTTTTCTGTATTACAAAAAAGTTAAAGGTGCGATGTGGGTGGTAAGGTCCATCGCTTGCACTTTGTTTAGTCCCAATTCCAAGTAGATCAATATTTCCTTGGATTATTCCGACAGCGGTAAAGAAAGGCCCATAAAAATCGTCAGAAAAAACAAACAATCTGTGATAGAAATCGGCAGCTTGTCTAAACCCTATGCCCTGCAAAACTTTATTGCCGGCCATGACTAGAATAACTAGGGAACAACGCAGATGTCCTTGCCATGTGTTTACTGCTCGGACATCTGGAGAGGTGACACCTGATACCTGGACCTAGACAGCCAGATGTGCATGCCTCCGTAAAAAGGTTGCCGCCGCCACACACGTCAGACCGCATCACCTTAAATGCTGATGTTTCGCGGACTCGATATGGGCACGAGGCGGCTGCTGCTGCCTTGCAACTGAACACAGATCTCCGCGTGACATACTGCTGCCTTCGCATTGAGTCCGGTTGATACTAAGTGAGGCCCCCGAGCAGTGGGTCTGAATTCAGTATTCAAAAACGTAGAAGGAGTAATCCAGGGCAGCAGGCTTTAACTTTGGGCTGCCTTTTGTTGTTGCTGTCTGTTGCAGCTTTTCAAAGTCTGTCAAAAGGTTGGCCAGTCATCCACTGGCCCTGATGAGACATCGCTTCACACTTGTGCGTCGAGATGTCTCGTCAGAACCACACCATACTGCAGGAGAAACGGGGGGAAATCCCTTGGGAAACATTAATACGCCAGAACGATGTGCACTGCAGTAAAAACTGCCACCAACAACTTGGATCAGTCTTGTAAAGGACAAGTTGCATTCCACTCAAAGGCAGTTTTTTTGGGGGGGTGGTCTTCTTTACGGAGAAACGATGGTTTGGGAAAAAGTAAAAGTGCTCTCGGCTCATTTTAACTTTGGAGGCACTACACAAGTCAACGCAGTGAACATTTATACCGTCCTATAAAAAACGTGTGACGTTACAAAAAATAATTGTATTATATTTTATTAGCTCCATAAAGGCAAATGCGTTTAACGGCTCGTGGTTATGCTGTTGGAGTCTGCCCGGTTCGGCTTAAGGTGCAAAGCTCTTTCGGCCAGTTGGTTAACACGGCAGAAATGAACACATGTTTAAGAGAAATGTGAATACATAACCTCCCCACACACAAAATCTCCTCCTCTCTCTCCTGCTTGAACACACTGTCTCTCTCTACTACACACACACACACAAGGCTGGAGGAGAACACGTTGTGGTACAGAGGCGACAGCATTGGCTAGAAAGCAGACCTTCTGGACCACAATTATTCTAAGTAGTTTCCTCCCCATCAGCGGAAGCCATGAGCAGAAGACCCTGGGGTGAGCCAGAACCTTTCCGCGCAGGCAATCGGGGAAATAGCCACTGTCCAATTTATTCGATAAGACGAGTGGAACTCAGCCCTGCCAAATGATGAAGTATAGAAAATAAACTAGGGGGGGTAGGGGGTAGGGGGGAGGGAGAGGGAGAGGGAGAGGGAGAGGGAGAGAGAGAGAGAGAGAGAGAGAGAGAGAGAGAGAGAGAGAGAGAAAGCGAGAGAGAGAGAGAGAGAGAAAGCGAGACAGGTAGACGGAGAGATTTGGGTATCCCAAAATCTCCATCCGCCTGACATTGTCGTAGTAGTGCCCATGTTAAGATATTTTTATCCCAACCACTTAAATAAAATGCAAAGGAGGCAGGGGAAGGGAATGAGGAGTGGGCGGCCTGCATAGAGAACATGCTTTAACCCAGACACAGTGTCCTCACCAGGGAGGGCCATTGTATAACTGCAATTCAGAGATTACCATCGGCTGAAAAACGGGATCTCTGTTGTCCAGAGGCTCTCATGGGTCCACATTCATACTGATATTTTCTTCTTCACAAAAATATATTTTGTCAAGGATTTTCCAGTTGTTACACTGTGATTACATACGGTTTCACGACAGCAGCCCATACATTTTTGGACATGTCAGCCAATCGGGACGAGGGCTTGGCTGTGATTACGACATGGAGATGCTTTGCAGCCTCACTCTCCCTTCGTGTTCACTACTATATTTCATGGATTTCACCATTAGGGTCAGCTCTTTTGATGTTTTCACCCACCCCCGCCCCCGAGGAACTTTCAAGTCCCAATGGGATGACATGAAGGAAGAGGCTTCTCTCCATCTCGAGATGCACACACCCACAAACGTCTGCCCTCTCCAGGGGATGTGCTCGCGTGCACTCACACACACACACACACACACACACACACACACACACACACACACACACACACACACACACACACACACACACACACACACACACACACACACACACACACACACACACACACACGTATGTATGCATGATGCATGCAGATATGCACGCCTATACACATGATATCGTCAAAGATATCGAGACTGAGAATTTAACATTCCATGAGAGAGAGTTTGCATGACTTCCTGGGAAAGAGCCACTCTAGATGAAAACCAAGTCATAATGTACAACGACTGGGCGTGCATATTATGTATGAAACTGTTTTTCAACTGGGCTGAAAGAGCTGATCCGGCTTTTCCCTGCCTCTGTAGAAAATGGTTGGGGTAAAGTGAAATGAAAGAGCCGCCAGCACTGGAGGACATCAAAGTGTAATTCAGTGGCTCATTCTTAAGCAATGAAATAATGTAGCTGGTGATATTGTGGGGAAAAGGAAATGGTGACCGAAAATGACCAAGGCTGCATTGTATGCAAGTGTACATTAAAAAGATAAAAGTGATAGCTGAAGACAAGGCATTGGGTCACGTAAACAAGGACCCTATCAAACCATCAGCCACCACACACGTGTTTTAATGACCTTGGTGAACTAGAGGTTCATACGTGTGCAGAAGAAACAATAGTGAAACATAAGGGGTCCAACTACATAGTAACAGTAACACAAATATTATTTCCATTGGTCGGTATCCCCAACCCATAAACGTATGGAGACACACAATATATCACACAGTTACGTACAGTTATTCATAAATGTGTAATGTATCTCTTTAAGTATGATTATATGTGCGTCAGGGCCAGGGGTATAATGTCTTGCAGAAACAGGTTGCGTTTCAGAGAAATAAATGGCACCTTCACTGTTAAAGGAGTAAAAAAATCAACATCAACAACGTTTATCTCCCAGATGTATATCCTAATCTCTGAAGCACATTCAATCCATATTAATGCTTAAGGGTATCAACCATCACTGCACAGATGGTTGATTTGAAAAATGTACACAAAGAGAGGTGCCTTGACATCGCAGAGGCCGCAGTCCTCTGAATGATGTCAATTATCCAGCTACAAATGGCGGCAACGTTCCGGAGAGACGCCTGTGCGATCTGACATAGCATTGGCCCCGCAAATCTCCCCTCTTTCAAATGCAAATCTACCTTTATTTCCCAGAGGCGCAGGACTTCCCTCCCTTTACACATATTATATGCGACACTGTAAGATAGCGCGAGGGTGAGCGAGAGAGGAAGGAGGAAATCATCCAAGCGCAAGCCATGAATAAGAGGCAGCCGACCACCGTGTAGAGGATCCAAGGAGAGGCTGTCCTTAAGACTTTGTCAAGAGCTCGGGCTTTGAGCCTCCAGTCTTGGTATGTGTTCAGGCAGCGCCGTCTGCTCATCCACGCAGCCCGTGTCAGGCAACTTCTTTGTCGAAACATTCAGTTGCATTTCAAACTACAATCAGAGAGTGGAGCTTCTTTTTTTTCATCCGGTGCTTACTGCCTAATATGAAAGGAATATGGTGAAATGCAGTCTCAGTCATTTTAATTACTCAAAACATGTGTGCCGCAATTCAAATACTTGTAAATTTAGGTCATTATTTCATTATGAAAGTTCCATTATGAAATAATAAAAAAATTATTGTGGTAGCCGATGAGCACTGTGTGAGGTTTGGAACCAAAATCGTACCTGAGACATCTTTTGGACAATGTTCTATGGTTTGTAGCATGTGGATAACCTGTTTCTTTAATTCATAATTGTTGCTGTTCTCAATGGATTTCATTTGCAATTATTTTTGGCAATTCTGACTCCAACGATTGGGAGGAATAGATGATAATGGGTCTGAATAAACTTTTTTGTGGTGTGTTTACACATCAGTATTCAGAAAAGGTGTAGCTATTGAGGCTGCCTCGAGGGCATGTGCAAACCCTATTAGCCTCAAATGAAATTGCTAGGTACGTTTTACCGAGTGCGACACGGTCACAATATTGTTGCGGCAATCAATAGAGTGATTGTATTTAAGAGCTCCCCATCAAAGCGGGTATTACTCGCTCTCGTACCTAGAGGCGTCACATCAAATTGTACTGTTAAAAATCAAATGTTGTCGCTGAAAAACCTCTTTTGGCAGTGGTGCCGCCGGCAGCTGTGCGTTGGGAGTGACGAACCCGCACGGGCCCCTTATTAGCAGAGGGTAGCGCACCGAAGCGTACCCTGTTGAGTGTCACATGTGCACTCATCATAGCGCAGGTAGGGCTCACACTCGATAAGAATGAGTCAAACATAGATGTTAGCTCTCCCACTCACCTCTCTCCCACGTTTAAACGGGCACAATTATCCCACAGTTATTCTCCGTTATTATGAAGGGCCCTCATATTAGCCGTGTGTTGTCTTTACACAGCCAAAGGCGCTCAGACAAATCCATTACTCCCGAGTGTACAAGCCATTCACCTAACCTTTCAGCCAGGAAGCGGAGAATATGATCCCACACCATATCCTTCCTAGACGATAAGTGTCATGTTGAGAATGTCTGAAGATCTATCAAACATCTCAGTCGTCCCACTTACGCTTAAATGTCAACCCCCCCCCCCCCCCCAAAAAAACAGGAATAGGAGCATAGAAATGACATGAAAAGAGGAAGGGAAAACATGTGTTTCTTTCATTTGTCCGGGGCCAGTTATGCGATTGAAGAACTGTCACTGCAGGTAGCCTGTGATTTCAGCCAAAGTGTGATGTAGAAGCTGCCCTAACACCGCCCCGCACACCAGCCGCCCACTAATAGGGGACTTACGCGGTGTGCAAGCACATAATGCACTGTGTACCTTCTGCTGGTTGTAGCGGCTACTCCACAGCACTGTTTACAGGAGAAAGGAGGAAAAATAATCATTGTTACTTTTCCAATATAATAGCATGAACACAAAACGATGCCCAACATAGGGTATTATACAGGCCTACACATGCCATGCCTGTTAACATGGGCATTCTTTGTCATTCATTATTAGTATTGGCATTAAATTAAATTCATAATCAATAATTTTGTATACATATAAATGTACATAGATATATATACATATATAAATGTATATGTATGAGACATTGAGAAACAAGCGTCACTATACACTAAGCATGACCGCAGAAGAGCCATTCAGTTGGCAAACAACGCGTTGCCTTCGGCCGTCAACCGAACACAAAAGAGTGCTTTCATTTCTCTGCTGCCGAGACTTCTCTTATCTCGCTCTATTCTCTCATGTTGTTCATATCCCGTCTTTCTTTTCCTCTTAATCATCCTTTTTCGCTGCTTCAAGTCTCTCCCTCCCACCCTCCCTCCCTCTCAACTAACTTAGATCAGACAAAGCCGTGGACTTCCCAGCTTTACAAGTCGCTCGGGGTAGTGGCAGCACTTAGAGACCCACATCGTACAGGAGAGCACACGGCACGCTATGCTCCTTCGTGCGCCTCGCGCGGCCACCGAGCAATGGCCATCGGTACCGTGCCTGTATATTGACGAAGCCGTAACCTTAATGGGGTTTTCGTACAGCCGCGGTAAAATAAAAAGCCTTCTCTAGTCCTCTGAAAGAGGGCAAATGGAGCAGACGGCAGCGGATGCACTCTCGCCCACCGAGACGCCAGTCGCCTTAACTGCACTAGTATGGCATCTTAGATCGGACAAAATGGCCGACACCTGAGGATCCCTAGGGATGTTGTCTGGGGAGTAGGGGCCCTGTCTTGAAAACTCAAAGACAAACAATGATACATGTATAATATCTACATTGCTACTAGTAGTGTGGGTGTGCATATGTATACAGTATATGTTGTGTTTAACCTTTTTCTATTCTTACTATATAAATGTATATTACTGCCCTGCACTTCGGCCGAATTCCCTGTCTCAATAGTTCCTGTAATCTTAGCTCCTTATTGTGTGGGAAGATTTTTTTTCTGTAGTTTCTGTAAATCCCTCATCTGGTATCAATAAAGCATTTTGTCATTTTGTATTGTATTTTTTCTAAATACTCTCGTGGGTGAAAAATCTGGGTTTTTATATCTAAAAGATTTGTCCTAGAGTAAAGATAATTACGCTTTGTTCATTGTTGTTTTAGTTGGCGCACTGATTATGTTCGGTCTATTTATAAATTGGTTGAACCATGCGCTTCTTTCCTCTCCTTTCAAATCCGTTATTATGGGACTCAGAGTGAGGCAGAGACATCGTCACACCAAGCTGCTCGGGACTTGTCTCACTATGAATAGACAAAAGGAACGGTACGTTGTACGGTGACATAACTCGAAGTGATCCCAAAGTTCACTCACATAACCTTAAAAAGTTTATCCCCTGAGTAAAGAAACCCAGCCATTTCAACCGCCCTTAAATACACTATGGTTTCCTAAACTAAAGACATACGTTATATTAGCATTTGTTAAAGCTAAACTAGTCCATATTGGTTTCTTCCACACCCACATGATGACTAGAGAGAGAATAAAAGTTTATCTCAATTAAGTAAAACAACAGCTTGTCTAGGGCAGTGCTGCTGAGCCAATGACGTACCGTCAGACCCGTCTCCTGCTAGACATTATCTCAGCATTAGAAACAAAGCACCAGAGACCCACAGGGAGTAAATAAAGTAAGACCCTAACGGAATATGAACGTGATATCTCACAAAACTGTCAAATAGGTGCAGTGGGAAAGCGCTGCTTCATATTTATCCTCTATTCAGAAAGCCCAACACATGAATACTGAACAACTTGAGCTCTAAAGCCACGTGTTTATCTAACACACTGGTATGCATAAAGGACATCTGCTGTGCCAGACGTAAACGTGAGCGACGTTCGGCCAGTCTACGAAAATCCGACTCGACGACGAACGATAATGACCTCATTTTGTAGCGCGCGTTAAACGCAAACCACATGCCGAAGAACAAGAGATGAAAGTGGAAAAAAAAGTAGCGTTAAAGAGTCGACCACAAACCGCAGCCAGGAGATCATTAAGGTGCTGCATTAACATGACCTATAGCGTCCTCCCTTCACCACCCCCTCTATTTAATATACATACTGCCGACTCCACTTCCCCTCCTCATCTCACTCCTCCCCCGCTTAATTCCACTCCTCCACTGACTCCTCTTCCTCCCCTCCGTCCCCGGCATTCTAATTGCTGCTGTTTCTTTTTCCCGCCCAAAATAATCCAAGCCACCGCACCGCCGGTTAAAGGAGTTGATGAGGAGTCCCCCCCCCCTCCCCTGCCACCTCCAAGGCTTCGAGCCGAGTAAGCGCTCTCTTGATTGCCTGTTGATTGTGTGTGTGTGTGTGTGTGTGTGTGTGTGTGTGTGTGTGTGTGTGTGTGTGTGTGTGTGTGTGTGTGTGTGTGTGTGTGTGTGTGTGTGTGTGTGTGTGTGTGTGTGTGTGTGTGTGCGCCAGTGTTGACGGACACCGCTCAAGAGTATTCCATCTGCGATAATTTTTCTAGTGGCTTTGCGATAGTGAAAGTTTCAATCACATATCAATGCTGCCATTTTTTAAATAGTATGCAAGTGCCACTTTTCCAAGGCTCAAATCCGCACAATACCGCACAGAATAAAAATTATATGGTTGTTTATAACATGGTTGTTTCTTCCCCTCTGCAGTACCTACAAACTTCTCTGCATTCCTTTGTTATGTGTTTCCTGATTTTATATAAAAACAATATAATTTTTCCTTCCCACCCAAGTTTAAGCCCACATCGAAATTGAATTATCTTCCTCTGGACTTGGTTTGTGAACGGTTAATTTAACAACCAAATAGCCATTTTCCTCAGCCAAATGTGTGCATAGTAAACTGGGTCAATCTTGCCGCTTGCTTTCATCGCCGATACAGGAGGACTCCTTTCATCTCCAATACAAGAACATTCTGGTCCCTGCTCTCTCCAGAGAGACAATACGGGAAGTGGGCCCCGGGAAGGAGAAAATAACATCTCATAATCTTCAGAGAATCAAGACAGGAGCCTCTTCTCTTTGTGATTATAGGTGAAGAAAGCTACTGAAACAATAAGCAAACCTGTCAAGATTACTTCTTGTATCATAGCCTATGAGTTACCCAACTATAGCATAGGCATTATCAATTCATTCTCAGAGTTTGGGGTTTGAATTTGATTATTGTTATTAAGATGAATGACTCCTGTGAGCTTACATTTGTGCGGGGCCTCATGCCAATGTGATAAACAAGGAAATGCCAGTGCGTGTTTAGCGTAGTCCAGTGGTGCTTGGCATTCCATTCATGCGTTTGCTACTAAACCCATTTACTACTAAATACTTAAAAGCTCAGAACTGAATATTTTACTACTCAGACCTGCCAGTTAACCTGCTACACACATATGGTCTCAAAGTATAACCATCCAGTGATGCCAAACCTCCTGAGGGTCACAGAATAATCATGAATATGACGCCTTTATTTTTATTGCGGTATGACCCTTTAACCCCTCGTTGTCGGCTATAATCGGCCCCCAATGTGTGTCTTATAGGGTCTTAGTGTGAAGTAATCCGTTCTGGACTTCTCCTTCTGAAGCACCATTGGAGAACTGAGGAGGCAGTAGCAGTAATTAGCACTGTATCTGCTGAGGACAATGGCTAATGTCCATTAAGTAGGAGAGCAAATATGTTGGCCTGGCCAATACCGATATAACCTTGGCCCTGTGTGAATGTGTATGTAGGAGAGGACTGTAACAGTATGCTTTGCCCAGACTGGCTCAGTCCATTCAAGGTCATTAGTGTTTACTCACTAAACAACATTAGCGTGGTTTTGTTTGAGTGGCGGTGCAGAAATTAGATGATTTCTCAGTGGGTTGGGGTGGTGTAAAAACTGCCAAAGAAAGCTCTGAAATCTGTCTCGGGTTGGGAAGGAGGGAGGGAGGGATAGATGGGGAGGGGAGAGAGAAGATGTGAGCTGATGAGTTGAAGGAGTGTGGACAGGGAAATAAGTGTATTAGAGAGAGAGAGAGAGAGAGAGAGAGAGAGAGAGAGAGAGAGAGAGAGAGAGAGAGAGAGAGAGAGAGAGAGAGAGAGAGAGAGAGAGAGAGAGAGAGATGGCAGACAGATATGGTTGATAGTGGGACAGGGAGCGATGAGCAGCAGCCAGCGATATATCACTGAGCCTTTTTAGTTTTGTCTGGCGTTTGCCAGCAAAGTGGTGTAATCCATTTAAAATGATAAGTATGTGTGTTCGTGTGTGTGTCTGTGTGTCTGCCTGACTGCTGACACAGAGAGAGAGAGAGAGAGAGAGAGAGAGAGAGAGAGAGAGAGAGAGAGAGAGAGAGAGAGAGAGAGAGAGAGAGAGAGAGAGAGAGAGAGAGAGAGAGAGAGAGAGAGAGAGAGAGAGAGAGAGAGAGAGAGAGAGAGAGAGAGAGATCAGGGAGGTAAAGGTGATTCATTTATCAAAGTCCCATCTAGGGTTTTATAATGCTGCAGGGCTTGGTATTAGTATTCAAGTGAGAGCTCATCGTCAGCTTTGATTCAATAATAATAATCAAAACATTGAAATCAAAATGCCATTTAGAGCACATATTAATTAATTCAGCAGCAACATGATGTATTTCCACATAAATCTGGATGTTAGCAAGGGGGGCAAACATACAAGAAATGGGATTTTATCTTTAAGAATTCAATCTTGCCACAGTGATAAAATGCATGTATCCTCAATAGCCAGCTGGATGGTGAAAGATGTTATGATGTTATGATGAGATATGATAGGCCTTACTATTAATCCTGCTAGTGCAGACAGATTCATCCCTTATTCTAAGATCTATAATTACCATGAGTGCACATGTTCTTATCGTAGGTGGCCGGGAGTGGAATGGGAATGGAACCCCTAACCCAGGCAGCATTTACCCCACTCTACCAAGACAGCACCACATTCACACAACATCGCTGTCCTTCAATACATAAACAGCTTAGTTACACCCCTCTTTCAGTTTTACAAGTGTGTTTGTTTGTTTTGTGTTGTCTGAGACTATAAGTATTATCTCCAGTCGTAAGTATAGTAGGAACCCTCTTATCGTGCTGCTATCATTTAGAAAAAACCCTTTATAAATAAAGCACAGTCTCCCTTGGCTAGAAGTCACCGTGGAAGGGTGTCTATTTTAAATCACACACACATCCCTGCAGCAGTTCACCAAGTTTGCTGCATGTGGCTGTAATTGTGACTGACCCCGATGATGGAAGCGATTGCTGCTCATTAAAATGTAAAATACCAGCCAGTGTAGGAGATAATAAATCTAAGAGAGGAATATGAAGCTGAGACAGGAAAAAAATAGAAAGTTTGCCAAGGCCACCATGGCAATGAAAGTGGGCTGGGGAGTGGCCAGACCGGAATTCTAAGAGATGCTACGGCCCCAACATCAGACAGGTACATGTGTGTCTATATATGCACAGCTGCACAAAGGGCGTCATGTCATGTTGTTATGCGTGCATAGGCCTGAGCACGGAAATAACTTCAATACTGGCCCTATAAAAAATAACAGGGCATGAAAAATCAAAGAGTGTTGAGCTGGCTTAACCTTTTGGCATTTTGAGTCTCATGTCCACAATCATTTTCAAATAGCCATTCCCATCATGGCACTGTTAAATTGGCACAGTATCTTCCAGTACATGCTCGTGTTCACATTTGGCTGTTATTCATGCCATTTAAATATGCCATGATTAGACATAAGCAACAGTGAACCGTTATTTTCCCTCTCTCTTTTTGAAAGCTGAAGCATTAAGAAGTAGAGCAGCTAATGGAACTAACTCAATCTGTTTCAGTCACACATGCACAAACACACACACATACACGCACACAAAATCAGCAATACGCATATACTCTGTGAATATTGTGCTTATTTAATGACAGAACCCTTCATTGTTTGGTCGAACAGAGGAACCGGTAGTTAATCATTCCATTAAGGGCATGAGGCCTTAAAGCCCGAATCAAGGCTGATTTGCCCTGTGATTTTCTCTGTACAAATCACAAAAAAAGAGGAAGGGATGGAGTTGTCTCAGAAAAAGCTTAAGTGGGTAAGTGCTGCAAACTTTCTGACACCTATATTCAGTAGTAGGAGTTGTGCTTCTGGTCTAGCCCCAAGGCAGTGAAATCATCAATATAGTAATTACACACTTTCTACAGTCATTTGCATCAGTGACAGATACTGGCTGACATTTTGCTTGTATATAGGGAGCATTTTGGCTGGAAGCCCTGGGACCCCACCAGCAGCTTGTCCTTTAAGCTAGATTAAGTCATGCAAATCGGTCACTACCGTCATTTTATTAGTTCATCTCTAGTGCTTGAAATGTGCCCCGACCTCCGGGCCTAGACCCGAGAGAGATGGAAGAAGTGGTACAATTCAAATTACCTTTGCAATATTGATCAAAATGATCCAATTTAAAGCCGTTTCAGGGAACAATTGGCCTCCAAACGTTTGACTCGGGAACATCAAACAAAGAGAGGCAGCTAAATAGGGCAGGCAGATGATAGCCCTCTGCTGTGTTTCAGAAGTTAAGAAGGCAGTGGAAGGCCTCTCATGTCCCGATACAGATTGATATGACAAAATGAGCCAGTACGAGACGCCGCTTAAGCTGTCACACACACACGAGCACACTGCCATTTGTAAAACTATTTTGGCTGATGATGTTAAATTTCATCTGTTCAGTGGATTAGACGTGCCAAGTCGAACATCAGTGCTCTGGGGGTAAAGTCCTCGCCATTGTGGCTGAGAAACTCTATGCGTTTGTACTGGACTGGGGGAATTTTGAGTGGCGCACGGAGCCCATTTAGGTTAAGCCCTGTTGGCTGTAGGATTAGTCAACGCAAACCCAGTTTTTTGGAAGACAAATGCATTTGCATCGTTCTGACTCCTACAACAGAATGAGTCACAACCGGGGATCCGACATAGAGCGTGAAGAGTGTGGTCTGTGTGTGTGTCTGTGTGGGGGGGGGGTATGGGATAGTTTCCGCCAACTTTTTTACAGGCTTGAACTCGGTAGTTTAGAAGAGGAAGTGTTTTCCATTGCAGTTGTCTGTTCACAGGACGAAAGTTGCTTGCATACTCCACTGAAAGAGCAAAGTCAGGGGTGACTTCAAGGGCTGGGTCACAGCAGCCAAGAGCCATAAAAACAGGGATTTGAGCAACAAAGAGAAAGAACTGCAAGGGCCCTTTGGAAAGGGGTGGGGTACCCTATATCGTACATGGTTGAGACTGGAAGTGTGCAGGGGGGAGGTGACTTTGTGAAATTGGTTGTAAGCTTCTTGCAAAAGGATCGATTTAGCCATCTGCAAACATGCCAGTTTTTGCTGCTGTCCAATCGAAGCGTACCGATGGACAGGGACCCTTTAGAAAAGGTGGTCTAAGGTGAGCAAAAGCAAAAAAACAACCGTAAGTCTTAATTCGACAGAGTGCACAACTATTAACCTTCTTTGTGGAAACACAGCAAATTTCCAACCCATGCCCTCCTCTCCATGTTTTATTACATTTCTTAGCAAATAGAAATAGAATATGTGTATTTCTAATGGATGACCATGAGTTGTGATGCATTACAGTGTTTCCCCCACAGGCACCCAGCAGTGGGGCAGCACCACCGCCGGATTACTAGCACCGCTGAAATCAGCCTTGCAAAACAAAAACGAAAATGATGATCATCAAAAATGATGATCATATATTTATATAATATAAAAACATCATGTTCCCCCGGCTGCAAACCCCTTGAAATGTTATATGTGATGATACTGTAGCATTAGCTCATGCATGGCTTAAGACTTAAGCAGGAATAATAAAGAGAAAAGGCAACACTGCCAAAATCGACAAAAATGGCCAGGGGCACATGGCACATGCTATTTGTTGCTATGTTATATGGTTATGCTGTTTCTGTTGGAATTAATGCACCAGAGAATCACTGGTCACACTAAGTGTCTCCACGCACAGTATGGAGACAGCAGTGTGTACCCGCACACATCAGTACCGTGCACACCCACACATCAGCACTGATGTACACTGACGTAATTTTGTGTCCCTGCGCACATTTACATACGCACCTCACACACACTTCGAATCTTATGGGAACCACAGAATTGATACACAAATATCTATTGATCACAATTCATTGAATTCCTACAAGCCAATGTTGCCGGAGGTCAGACTGAATATAAGTTAACAATATGTAGACAGCCAGTCGGGGAAGGAGCTAGCCTGGATCTAGATGGATGGTTTTGATGCAGCGGTGTCTGTAAGAATGGAGACACCTTGCTTCTAACTGCTCATGAGTTTACTGAGTTTACTTCACTGAGTCAACTGCTTATGAGTTTACTGGTGGTCTCACTCGGAGGGGCTCCGTGGAGCATGTGTTATTTTGAGCACACATTTGATACGAGTAACTAGGAAAATTGCTGGTGCTTTATAAATGCGGTGCACTTACCTGAAAAACCTTACGACGAACACACCATAAGAGCTGTTATTAGTTCGAACGAGTTACAACCCCCTTTCTGTGTGCATTCACTGGGTTAATCAATTAAAGGAGCGACATTACATTTGATATCAAATACAGGAGGGCGAAATTTATTCAATTTTGGTAAAAAAAAGAGGTTCAGAACACTTGGAATATGAATCTTAACATACATAATAAATTGCATTCCATTGTATGGATTGACTGAGCTCAGTTGCTTTGCCATTGCCAACCTATAATTTTCCTATAAGATTAGTGCGCCGTCTGCTTCCTGTAGTCGTAGGACCTATGCACATCATGCCAATAAAGTTTTGTCATGTTGTCCTGTCAAATGTGACAGTGCTTAATCCTCCGAGCGCCCAGTATTAATGAATTAATGGGGATTATATCAGATAAGCATCACGAACATCATGAATAGGTCTGCACAGAAAATCATGTTTTTATTAAAGCTTAGTATTAACACCATAACATTCCCATGAATAATTTCCAAGGAGTTATGTGGATTTGAATGTATTATTATAAATATCATATAGGTATAATGTATTTAGGTATTGCGGTGGGAATATGGGATATCATGGATGTAAGACACACACTGAATCCCATTATAGCTTTATTTTAAAACATACTATATGTTTTCGTTATGTTTGATGAAGACAGCCTGGAAGACAGACAAGAAAGAAATAACAGTGATAGGGACATTTTGCTTGGATAATAATATTTCCCATGCAATTTTTTGTCAGCAAAAATTGCTAAGAGCACTTTGAGCATGTACTCCTCTAAACGTGATTGACTTTCAAATGGCACACATATTTTTTTTCTAAAGCCATTTCCTAGAGGCCAATTTTTCTCCACCATTGTGGTAAGTGACCCTCCTATCTGTCTTTTCCCACATTGTGCGTACATTTTAATGTCATTTTAATGGAGAAGTTTGTTGCTAATAATGGCTGCTCAAGTTGTCTATTGATGCCCATCGCACAGCTGTCTATGCATAAAATAGCCTCTTTATGTTAATGCAACGTGACACATACATACGTATATATTTATATATATATATTTGCTAATGCCCTCTGGGATTATATGCTTTTGCAAGGGATTTAAATCAACCCCAGGGAATGTGAACTAAGCCATTAAACAAGAAGGCCCAATTATAGGCAATATATACACCTATATACGTATACATATATATATATATTAGGGATCGACCAATATATCGGTCGGCCGATATTATCGGCCGATATTCGCGTTTTTTACGTGTATCGGTATAAATCGGTATCGATTTCCGTCGATTTTTTTTCGCCAATCTTTTTTTTATTTATTTTTTTACTTGTTCTACCTCACCTGTTTTTACTATTTGTTAAATATAGTTTTTTATATTGAAGTTCAATAAATGTTCCTTTTTTTTAATTGAGACTTGTAACATTTGTTATCAGTGTAATTTTTATGATTGAGGGCGCAAAAAAAATAAATAATAATAATAATAAAAAAAATAGTATCGGCTCTAAATATCGGTATCGGCGTATCGGCGTATCGGCTAAGGCTGATGAAAAAATATCGGTATCGTATCGGCCCTAAAAAATCTGTATCGGTCGATCCCTAATATACATATATACATACATACATACATACATATATACATACATATATATATATACATATATACATATATATACACATACATATATATATACACACATTAATATACATATATATATATTATATATATACATATATATATAATATATATATATATATATATATATATACATATATATATACATACACACACATTAATATACATATATATATATGCATATACGCATTAAAAAAAGTTTGATCTGTGAGGCTGAGTGCTAAACCGCTGTTTATAAGTGTGTGTGTGTGTGTGTGTGTGTGTGTGTGTGTGTGTGTGTGTGTGTGTGTGTGTGTGTGTGTGTGTGTGTGTGTGTGTGTGTGTGTGTAGGGGGGGGGGGGGGGGGGGGGGGCGTGGAAATCGGCAATGACCAGAACTAATCTGTCCCACTTAGCCGCAAGGCCTCCATTTTTAGAAGTGTGCACAAAATTATTCTAATTCAAATCCGCCTAACAATGCAACCACACTCGCCAAGCATTAGGACTCATCCCCAACGCCACAATACCGCCACACTCACTCTTACCCTGAGCAACAAATAAAGATGAAAAAAAAAAAGAATGACAAGACCTTAAGTGACTCACTTGGAGGGTCTGAGGAGCTGGCCCCCATGGATCGCTGGAGGGAAATGGTAGATCTAAGCTGGAGGGGGGGGGGCTCGTCCCACTGTACATAGCCGCAGCCCGGCGCGCTATCCAACAGTACGTAATAGTTTATTCCATGTATAGACAAGGTGCTCACCAGGAGACTGTCAGCACGATGTTTTGGAGGTCTGGTTGGGGTGGCTGGCTGCAGAAGGGGGGGGGGGGGGGGGGGGGGGTGTGTTGCTCAGGGGCCAAGAGATCAACACCGCTGGCTTTTGTCTAAACTCATCCGAGGGCCTGTCTCCACTATTAGAAGGGTGTTTACACAAGACTAAACATGCTGTTCCTCCGGATGTCTGTTATCAGGGTTTATGCTCAGCAGCCCCTAGTTTGAGGAGTGCTATGCCTGGCTAATTAACGGCACACAATTTACTGGATCTTTGCTCTTGTGAAAGAGGGTTTTGTTTTCTGGAAACAGACATTGATATTTTTTGCTTAAAAAATTACTACTATTATTACTATTTGCCTATTTATAAAAGAGTACTTCATTACCGGAACAGATTGAGTTTGATTAATAAGTGTTCATCGCGGGGAAGCAAGGAATTCTTACACGATCAAAATCCTTTTTATTTGGTGGGGAGAGTAAATCAACAAACAACGATCAAATGATATGAAAAAGAAAGTCCAACTAAATGGAGCAAACACACTAATAGCCATGCATTCTTCATTGAAACTCATTTAGAGCAGGTCTCCCTGATGATTCACTCAACAGTAGGTTGTCTGAATTCTCTGCATCCCTGAATGCCAATTTACTACATTTATACTAATACTTGAGTGAGGCACAGAAATTAAGATTCTTGGCTAGGTTGGGAGCCCAATTTTTGGAAAAACTGGGCAGAATACCAAACTGAATACTGAATATGGTTGTTATTTTATCACAGTTGAGTTTAATTTATATCAACACTATTTCATACTTGCGGTGCGGCTATGATTGTTAGTATAAAAGCAGCATTTTATATTCCATTTCATATTAAAACAAATAATACACGTTGCACACAAATTGCAGCATTTGAGGAAATCCAATACCAACCCATATATATAACTTCAGTTTTATAAATCAACCATTTAAATAGACTTTAGGCACATCAATCACTTAAAATTCTCCTCTAGAAGGTTCAGTTAGATGCTTGTGGATGGGATTCTGTATTGAAACTGCAATACAGTTAAAGGGGCATCCAACCCTCTTCATGGCCAAAGGTGGCTGGAGTACTACCTGTTCCTAATGTGAGCACTAAACCGCAACAGATGAACCGAAATGAGTTTGATTTTCTGAATGGAACCGTGACGGGCGTGATTTCTCATTTAGGCCAAATGGTGTCCTTTAGTCATTAACCATTGAAAGGTTCTAAAGGGTTGGCATGGAAATACCATGGAATGGAACGCGTGGAAAATAGGTTTTTATCTGAACTCGTATAGCTGGCACCGGAGAGAAGCACTCCTGATTAAATATGAACAAATCTAAATATTCAATGGCGTTTAAAAATACATATTTTCTGGGGCAGAACATTTGGTAGATACCTATCATATACTTCATTATCGCATATCAAACCATCAACCTAAACCAAACCATTGTATATGAAGTGGCCATATATAGCATAGGACTATGCTATGCAAGACCACCATTACAGTGTAGCACATTATCTTGAAAGCCATGACATCATAGCAATCCGCAGCACACTGCTCCTTCTCATCTCCATCAACAAGGGGGACATACGAGTGTAATCCAGTAGCCATCCAGGGGAAGAATATGATAGGGCATGCGTCACTCGTTAGCCAGCGAGAATAAAGCACAGATACAAAAAGATTTGGTGCCATATTACTGCAGAGATACTTGGCCGGGCCTGAGTGCAAGAGATAGTTATATGGAGCTGGCTCTTGTGAAAATCAACCCGGCCCTTATCTCGTAGCCTCAGGTTGTTCCTCCTGGGAGAGGACTGCAGAGCGCAGGCGGACGGGCCATCGGCCTGCCAGGTTTACGGTTGGACAGAGAAACATATTCACAGATTTAAGGTGATCGCGCTAGTCTCCTCATTAAAAGGCTCCCTCTTTCAAAATGGTAATTTGGGGATGCAAGTGCTTCTTTTAAAAGACGGCCTGTGCAGTCCAGCATGTCCAAAATATATTTTAAAAAAAAGAGGACATCCAAGCCAAAGAGTTTTTATTTATTCATTCAAAGTCAAGAAAAGTTAACCGCACATGAATTATTCTGTCACTCTCTATTCATTTTACAGACTCTACCGCTGTTTTCAAACAGCATTGATGAAGGGAAATTATCATTCTAAAACGCGTCTAATCTAATAAAATAGGCATGCTCAACTGATACCTCAAGCTGTGCCAAAAGTAAACAGAGGGGGAAAGAAAACCCAATTCACACATTTAGGTTCTGTTAAGCAGACATCTGCTCAGCTTCTCTGAAAACCTGCCCTATGGAACCCTCAGAGGGGGAAGGCGTTGACACAATCCTCGACCCTGTCGGGATTAGCTCCGACAAAACAGGCCCAAATTCAGTGGATAAACGCACCACCTATAATTCAGCTTTCACTATCTACGCCTCATCATGGCTCCTCACCGACAGCGGGAATGCAACCAATATTTTTGTCAGGAGATCTGGAATGATTGAACAACACAATGTGAAAATTGTGTTGTCAAGCGCCATCCAAGGGACAAAAAACACCAAACCGAATCAACGCACAAACGGTGCACCTGCAAATACGTTATCCTTTGAGGACAGTTCGAATTCGGCAGAAAAGTGATTCAAGCAGACTCAAAGCAAGTGATGAATAACTAGCTGCAGAGAGTTCACCCTATGGGCAGATTAGGACATCATTAGAACCAAAAACTGTTTATAGTGGGATTTACCCAACTTCTTCAAGCCGCTGGCTGCGTTCTAAACAGATATCCGGTAGCATCATCGCTCTTTCTTGGCAGAGATTTTGTCTATTGCAAGGGATTGGCTATCAACTATAGGCTGAGACCACACAAACACAAAATAACTAGAAAAGGAGGTATTAGTGGGTATAGACGGCACATTTGCTTAAACTTGACTAATTTATGGCCCTTAGTGAAAACAAGAAGGTCCCCCAGGATAGAAAAGTTGGCAGGGGGGAGAAAAAAAGAAGACTTATCCTTCGAAATCCTTGAGTTTATGATTAGAAGACACTTAAGGCTTTGAGAAAAAAGGGAAGAAAGTGCTAGGTGGCGTTTGTATGTAGATACACACACACACACTAGCAAACAATTAATTAACCATATACCAATGGTCTTGTATTCGTTTACTAATGGTGTTAAATTTAATGATTTCTAATGCTGTTCATGTTAACTAATGTTATGGTGAGCAGCATGTTAATAAAGATTTTAATTGATTAATTATTTAGTAGTTTTAGGGTTAACCCTAACCCCTATGCGTTTGCGATATAACAATGCTTATTAACTAATCTATATTCATGGTTAATTATTGTACCCTTATTGTAAAGTGATACAGTGTTAAAGAGAGATAGGTCAATATATCTTTGTGTCCAGACTTGACAGCAAATGTCATCGGGAGTTCAATCCAAATCCGATGGTAAGATGAAAGTGATCGCCAGAAGATACAAGCTACATTCAGAAGTATACATGATTTATTCAGCAAAGGATCTCCTGCTTGAATTTGAAGTAATCAGCGCCTTAGATTCTGAGGAGCAACTGATAAAGGCACCGAGAATCACTCATCACACTAAACCTCTCTGTGCAGCTCAGCAGTCTGCATGTATATACGTGTGTTAGGACTGCACAATATCATTTTCTTATCGAAATCGCAATGCTTCAAAATGAAAAATAAGAGATAAAAGATATAAGATATAAAATGTATATATATATCACACACATAAAATGCCAGATATTGAATCTTGTGCCATTTGTGGATTCTCGGTGGCTTTTCTTTTCATCAAGCCCGGTCCCCTGAGACAGGAGAACAATAAGGCCCAGGTCTTCACCGAGCACAGTCTCCTCTTTCTTTTTTTCCCTCCGTCTTTTGTGATTCGACCGTAGTGATGGGAGACTTGCTTGTTTCGGAGGGACTGTCATGTAGCATCAGTCGGCTGCACATCAGACTGTGCACAACACAGATGGGCCTGACGCTAGCGCTCCCGAAGAAATCTCTATCGGCGCTGTGGGCAATCTTTAGCATCATCATCCAGCCACAGCTCCATGGGAAACCCAATCTTTGGTTCCCTTTTCAATTGTTCTTGACCGTTTGTTCGCGGTACGTGGGCATCGAGGCGGGGCTAATAGAGCTGACCGAACGATCGAGTGCTGATGAACACACGCAATTAAACAAAAGAAGAAATCATTATTTTTTTCTGTATTTGTGTCGATGCACACTCTTTCTCATCGGCGAGTGATGAGCACGGACTGTGCTAGCGGGGGAATTATGGGCACACAGGAGTCTGATGTTGATGTATGTGGAAGGTACTTGTAGAAACAGATCTTCCACTGCATTTGCTCACAAGAGATTCTTAGAGGATAGGTGATTCCTGCATTAAAAGCAAGCAGGACTGAGAGCAAACTATCTACTGTGTTAAAATATAGATTTGGGAAATAATTGGACATCAACTATGCATGGTCTGGTGAGGCTCTGATGAGGTCAAAAGCTAATAGGGTTTAATTTTTCATATGTTCCAAAAAAACAGCTTAGCTTGATGTCATCGCGGCTTAGCAATGACTGATGTTTTTTCCTCCTTTTTACATTGTCCTCTTTGAAAAGGATGGCTTAAACCTGCCCAGTGGTCTTTTGCACAATAGGATGTAACATAATCTCATGAAAAAACAATGGGACTTTCACAAAAATTGCTTTTATGGACATGTGGGACTGGGTAGGCCTAAAATGAAACTTTCCGATATTTCCCAGGGTCTAGAATTACCCCTCCGACGTTGTGGTCAAGCAAAATAATTGGGCTTGCTTGTTCACACTTAAGAGTTGAACTACCTCAGCATGGGCACAGCTCTGATAATAATAAATAAACCTGCATAAAAATAGCATAAAAGGCTGACTTTTGTCTCATGCAGTACGCTGAGATACGCAGCTTTCTTTGGCACCATAAAAACTGTGCAGAATGGGCCATTTCATTAAAATCTTGGCACATATGCTCTCTTACATTGCTCGTGCTAAGGGCCTTGAAAAGGAAATGCACACACAGTGAAGCTCACAATGATAAATACTTCTCTGTACGTCTCCTGAACCGAGATAGCTTAAAGTTTCTCATAATTAGTCAAGCAGGGGCGAGGACAGGGGAAGATAGATGCTGAGGAAGGACAAGAGAGGGAAAAGGATAGATGGAGGCAAAAAGATTGATAGAGGAAAAGATAGATGGATGCAAAGGATATTCTTCGTGTGAACATGGATTTTTTTTTTAGTGAGGATTGGGTGCTGAAACCAGCTCACACGCACACACACACACACACAGATTTGACGCTCTCTCCTTAATCGAAGACGCGGGCTGAGGATCACGTCTACCTCCGTTCCTGGCTGTCTCTCTCCCTGTCTCACTCTGCATCTCACAATGAGTCGCGCCAAGGTGGAGGGGGAGGTGGATGGGGGGGATATGACTTCTGAAGACATGCGATCTGAATGCGTGCACATATTCATGTGTGTGGGGATGAGTGACGTTTGTCATGAAAAGCAGTGGTGGTCATCAAAAGGGTGCACCGGCGGCGAATGGACAAAGGATTTGGAGAGAGAGATGAAGGGAGAGATATCACATGTAGAGAAATGAAGAGAGAGAGAGAGAGAGAGAGAGAGAGAGAGAGAGAGAGAGAGAGAGAGAGAGAGAGAGAGAGAGAGAGAGAGAGAGAGAGAGAGAGAGATGAAGATAGGGAGTGAGAAAGAGAAATGAAGTGAGAAAGAGAGACATGAAGAAAGAGAGAGATGAAGGTAGGAAGCAAGAAAGAAAGAGACCTGAAGAGAGTGAGAGAGAGATGTGGAACGAGAAAGAGAAAGGGGTGAGAGAGGGCAACTGAAAGAGAGAGAGAGAAGAAGAAAGGTGTAAGGTTGACATCATCAGTTGAATAGGGGAGACAGGGCGGGTGGAGAGTTGATACTGTTGAAGCTGAGGAGTGTGTGTGACTCTCAGTGTGTGTCTGTGTGTCTCTCAGTGTGTGTGTGTGTGTCTCAGTGTGTGTGTGTGTGTGTGTGTGTGTGTCTCTCAGTGTGTGTGTGTGTGTGTGTGTGTGTGTGTGTGTGTGTGTGTGTGTGTGTGTGTGTGTGTGTGTGTGTGTGTGTGTGTGTGTCTCTCAGTGTGTGTGTGTGTGTGTGTGTGTGTGTGTGTGTGTGTGTGTGTGTGTGTGTGTGTGTGTGTGTGTGTGTGTGTGTGTGTGTGTGTGTGTGTGTGAGAGAGAGGAGGGGCAGGGGTTGTTACAGAGAGCAGACAAAGGTCATGAAGTTGTATTGTGGTACCCGGTCCCGGACTCACATGTGTAATTATTTGCCAGGGTATAAGCCTTCTGCTGCAGAATGTGGGTCACCATCCCCAATGCCTTGCTCTCTCTCTCTCTATCTCTCTGTGTTAGCCCTTCATTTGGAGTCAGGGCATGTGAATACTGCATGGCTGTACGGTTGGGACCCTGCACTGTGAAACAGTGCAGCAGGCAGGAGACCATCGCAAGAGCCATAGTCGCCCAGAGGGACTGGGCTCCTCGTTTGAGATATGGTTTGATGTGAGACAGCGATTCCTCCCCGAGTAGTGCGAAAGATCTGCAAGAATCATTGCAATAACAAGTCTGAAGACCTTCATGGACCTTGATAACTATGGATGCGTTAGAAGTGTTATCTCCTTATTCTTCGGCGTCTATTAATGCTGCAATGCATCTTGTAATCGCATTGCCATGGCAACTGGGAGAAATTTTGAGCGCCGTCCCGTCGCAAGATCGACAGGCGCGCGTGCCACGCATATACGTCTCTCCCTTCAAGTACATGTTTCCTGACAGCGTCGAATAGACACGGCCGGAGGAAAAAAACCTGAGAGGTTCCACAAGTGTCCTTGCTTAGCCCATGGTGTACTCTCCCCCCACATTCTCTCTCTCTCTCTCTCTCCCCTTCCTATCTCTGTCTCTCCATCCTCGGTACTCTCAAGTCAAGATCCTCCATGCTGAAAGGCTGAGACTAAAAGGGATGGAACGACTCATAGGAGGGAAGTGGTAGAGAGATAGTTTCTTTGTGTATGTGTGTGTGCGTGCGTGTGTGTGTTTGTGTTTCTCTGTGCGTGATTTTGTGTGCGGACGTGTATTTCTGTGTGTGTGCGCGTGCGTGCATGTGCGTGCGTGCGTGTACATGCTTGCGTGTATGCGTGCAGTTTTTTTCTTTTTTGTCGCAGGAACTCGTCCTGTTCTGGGCCTCTGATTCATCTTAAAAGACGCTCCTTGTTCCATCTTTAATCACCCTCCCTTGACAGACAGTCGGCAGTCGGCTTCCAGAAGCATTGAATTCAAACCCCGGTGAGAGGCGGAGCAGCCATATACTCCTAGCCCCGTCTCTTTTTAACCCTCCTGTTTTATCATCCTCAACGCCTGCACCCCAACACCACCACCACCACCTCCACCTCCACCCCTAACACCAGCAGCAGCTCCACCCCCCCCGTGAGAGCATCGGAAAAAGAAGGCGGCACGCCTTAGGCTGCTAAGGAGAGATAGGCGGTGGTCTAGAGATGACTAACGTGACCGGCTAAATGTTTCAAAGGGAGAACAAGGAGGAGGGAGGTGGAGGGAAGGAGAGAGAGGGGGTGTATAACAAAGCCGGCGTCTCGTATAACAGCGGGAGCGGAGGGGAGGGGGAATCCTTGTGGCTTTGGAGCATCATCTCTCCGCTAAATGAATTCCAGAGCGCTTCCTCCGGAAAAAAACACACAAAAAAAACAACAACAATTTAATCAGCCTTTTGTGCGAGTTGTGCGAAGGAGCGAGAGCCGGGGAAAGAGGAGAAGGCACCGGGACTAGCTTAGATCGTACACAGCTCCACTCAAGCAGAGTCTCCTTGAGAGCAGATGTTGCCGTGGCAGGCCCCAGATAAATGCCTGCACTTCCGGAGGGTGAGGGAATTGATAATAAATGGAATGTCATCTATGGGGGGTGGTGTCGGTGGAGGGGACATAAATACAGTCACACAGCAGCCTTCAGCCGTGACTTCACGTGTCTTGTACTGTACACCATACTTCTATGGTGCTGCTACACCCTGTAGTTCTCTATTAACTGGGAAGTTCTGGACTGCAATAAAGGGAATGGCTGGTTACAATAGGGTGTAGAAATGTCGAATCACTGTAAAACTGGCACACTTTTGTCAGTGGGGGCAGGGGGAAAATCATGAGACGATCGGCTTTGCTCAATTGTTTTCGAGAGCGTGCATCGCTGAAGTAGTGCTGTGAGCGTTCAACTAATTACTTCTACGAGAGGAAATGAATGCACTGTTTTGCATTTGTATTGTTGCCGAGTAACTTTTAGTTACCGTTATGACAGAGGTGCTATAAATAGCTCATTTGGAGCCAATCCCTGCGTTTGAAACACGTCATTTTAGCCATCTGAAATGATGTAGCCTGGATATTTCAATTCATACGCTTGAGATAATTAGAAAGACATAACCCACATAACTCCTACTCAACTAACTAAGGGGCCGAACCTGTGAAGAGAAAGAACCCCACATAGCCAAACCGTCCTTAAAATAATAAAGTAAGAACTCTGGGAAGAAAAACTAAACTGGGGGTCCGAACATGACCCCTAATTAACTGCCTCCTCTTACTTTGCTCTTTCCAACAGCCGCTGAAGCTTTAAATTAGCCTCTTGTTTTCCCATTCTTTTATTCCCTGTGGCTCAAAGCTACGCAACAAAATGGCCCAGAAATTGCCCTGCTTTATGTGTGAATCCATCGCGAGCCCCCCAGTATTTACCCTGGCACTGACATTTAGCTTTTTATCACCTGGACACGGGCTCATGAAATTTTAAAGCACATTCCTGAAAGCGTATGTAGAATTGTTATCGAAGGTGATAACACACCTTATTAACCGTGAGACAGGTGTGTGGGACAAAGGGATGGAATACGCAACGCTTCTTGTTGTTTTCTAACTCTCATTTAGTGAGTGGGAGAGGCCTACCTGACAACACCTGTTGCAATATCAAAGACACAATGGTGCATAAGTATCATTCAAACAACCGTAATAATCAAAAGATTGAGCCAACCTTTTCTCGTATGTTCTTATAATGGCACACGCCCCTAATAAAAGCAGCATAAGAGCAACGGTGAAGTTTTTCTCGAGCACACACAGAGGCGTCATCTATCTAGCCTTCGGCAAACACAGGCTTGTGGGACACTATCCAAAGTCTTCCAAAAATACATTCAAATAAGTCACAGAGCCTGTGACTGCACACTGTGGCTTTTGCTTTCACATAATCCGTCCACCCATCCATCCATCCATCCATCCATCCGTCCGTCCATTCGTCCATGCAAGAGGAACTAAATGAGCCCTACTTATGCCTGTAGCTGACCTCCCTTACAGTCACATCTGTCTTGTGATCACAATAACAGATGCTATGGGGAAAGGTAAAGACTTGTGGTATAGTGTGTACTGGTCAATTCTGGTTGCTAGGCAGCAAATGCTCGTGCCGGAGGAAATAATATTGTTTTCTAAGGTTCTTTTTGTGAGTCAGGACAGCAGGAAATGCAATATGTGAAATGATATTATACTGTCCCTATAAAATACATGGCCATGTATGTTACATTTGGACCCCTACATGAGGTATTTAGCATATCACCCTAAGTATAATCATCTATGAATCACAAATAACTAATAGAGAAGAAAAAATAACCTGACCAGTATTACGTGATTGGTGCCAGGGAATATGAGTGTCATTAACTTGCATTGGAGCAAAATCCGTGGCCATATCACGGAAATCGGCGTGTTTCCGTGAGGATTCCACGTATTTTGAGTGAGGCGTCCGTGGTCATTTCACGGATTCCTGTGAGGCCAGGTTGGTGATTGCCTTGCTATTTACTAACCAAATATATAACACTACATTTGTCATACATTATTGAGTGGAAACACAAATACATACATTGAAAGTGACACACTTCATTGCACGTAGATTGTGAAACTGTGTCAAATCAGTGGGCAGGGACACAGGGAACCGGACCGCTTATGTAATATTATTACTGGATCAACACAGAGCAGAGATACTGTTTCATATGGAGAACGCATGGAGGCCTTGGAAGTGAATTTAGAGTGGATTTATACCCTTGACAACCTGAGCAGCAGAAGTCTTCTGAGCTCGCCCTGCATGGTGACAGCAGGGAACAGCCATTTGTCTGGATTAACTCAAAAAGGGAGCTCTGTCAGGACTTCAAAGCGAAAGTGAAGGCTAATTAAGTTTCCAACAAATGTCTTAATTGAACAAAAGTTGGTGTAACCGTTACACTGCTCATATTTGCCATGCGTTTCATCATCCGACCTCAGTTGGTAGTAAATATTGTCACTTTCTTCCGACCCCCTAAAATCCTCCAAAAAAAACGGTATTTTAAGGTATGAAATAATTAGAGTGGCAACACAGGACATGAAAAGATGAGCCAGAGAAGACAAGGCAAACCGAATGAAACCCCTGCAGCTATAATTCCAAATGAACTAGGTCAACCCATGAGGGGTATTGGGGGTAGCGTGTTAATTAATACCAAATATACCCCAGTAGTTGGCAGGAGGGTGGGACCTAAATCAATCTGATCAAAAAATGAGATTTGTGAATTCTACAGGGTCTATCGAAAAACGCCTCTAGTTCTTGTACAAGAAGAATCACTCACCATGGAAAATTATTTTTTTCACAGCATCGTGTTTACCAAGTGCAACACATTCCTCAACTCTTTCTTGCAATACAAGTGTTTGTGCGTGGGAATTGTATAGAAAGCCACAATGCTTATATCCCTTTTGTTGCGGATCACGAGAGAGTGGATTTTGCTGTCGGTATTCATACAAAGCAACATCGTGACAGCCCCCACTTTACACAGTCGAGCATTGTGTTTGACTAATTATGCTGAGAAAAAATCACCTGCCCTGTATATTAAGACACTACTTTAATAAGTCCAAATCACCTGTAAAATCTGACTCTTTCTCCGTCTTTCTCGCTTTAATTACTGCCGTAAGGCTACCTGTGTTCGGAGAGAATGTGTGATTACAACCACATTTACCTTCTGAGCAGTCAGCTGGACATGAATCCATTGACAACTCAGGATTTCCCTTGGTGGGAAAATAACATGGACATCTACACTGCCATAACTTATCATATCACAGAATTACCTTATTCCTGTGGGTTTAGTAATAGGATTACGTAGTGACTTTAGATAAAGTTTAGTCCTCATTCTGTGGCCTCTGTTGGCAAATTAACATCCAAAGTAGTTTTAGATGATTGTACTGATTAGTGCTGCAGCATTATCAATGTTTACAATGTAATCTTAATGAGAGCAACATCCCTTTCATCTCAAATCTTTGTGATACATCTCACAAGTTGCATCTTCTGGATTACATTATCCATATTAGCAGTACATAGAGCATAACAGGTGCCAGTGTGGAATGGGGATGAGACAAAGGGGTGCAGTTAAGAACAGGTGGCGGCGATTGACACAGAGTAAATGACGCAGTGGAGACGTCCATTGCTATGCATTCTGTGTTTAAGCTAATCGTCACATATCATGTGACAGATCATTAAAAAACCCTTTCAACCATGTCTTTAGAAGTCATGCAGCGAATGTCTCATTTAAGCGCAACCTTTAAGAGGACATCAGGAAGAATAGGATGTAAAGGTCTAAGGTCACTCAAACCAGATCAGAAACCGTGACCAAATACTTTAAGGGGACTTACTTGAGGGAGAACTGCTCGATGGTGGCGTTGGGCATCAGGTAGAGGAAGATGGTGAGGGTCTCGCCGGGCATCAGGGGCTTCTCGGGCAGCCTGAGGAACATGTTCTTGTCCAGCTGCTTATCCACCAGCTGCTGCTCCTGGCTGGCCTGGTAGAGGCTGATGCTGCCGATGCGCAGCAGGGGGTGCTGTGACAGAGGCTCCCCCCTGGAGCCACCCCGGTGGCCCAGGCCCTCCATGCACTCCCCCTCCGCGTTGGGCTCGTGCAAGGTGTAGTAAAGCTCCGCCTGCAGGGTCTCGCTGGTGAGTCCATCCAGGAGCCCCTCGTTGGAGCCTTTCCTCCGGCCCAGTGGGGCCATGTGGGCGTTGAACCAGGCCGGTGGCAGGTCCAGCTGGGCCAGGCACTGGGCCAGGTTCCCCTTCATGCGGCAGGAGGTCTTGATCTCGCGCACGTCCCGGAAGGCATGGAGCCGCACGCAGGGCAGCCGGTCCTGGGCCTTGAAGTCGTCCCAGTCGCGCCCGGCGATGTAGAAGAACACCTGCACCGTGGGGTTGTTGGAGAAGACCCTGGCCTGGACGATGAACGCCCGCACCTTCCAGTTGACCGTCAGCTGCCCCGGGATGTCCAGCGGGCTGGCCGGCTGAAGCAGCTCCTTGGAGAGGGCCTGGTCCCGGGAGAACGGCCCGAAGGTTATGTTGATGGCCGGGAGGTCCTTGGTCTGGAAGACCACGAAGCTCTCCGAGCGCTGCAGCGGGTGGCCCCCGTTCTGGGGAGGGCTCACGCCGCCGCCGGTCCGACCGCCGCCTGCACCGCCACCGAAGACGGGTCCAGTGCTCTGGACCTCTTGGAGGAAGAAGGCCAGCTGGGCGTTGGACAGCTTGAAGGTGACCGGGAGGTAGACGTTCGGTGGGGAGGGGTTGGCCGTTGCCACGGAGGAGCTGAGGAGGGCATCAGAGCTGGTGGGCGAGATTCTACCTGCAAGCGCTTAGGGGGGAAAGGAGAAGACAAGGGTTAGAGAGGTCTGAGGTCGCAGACTTTACACCCTCACATGTTTAAGCATTAAAATGTACACCCTTGTAAAGCCGGTGAACCCCGATAAATAAGTAAAATCTGAATATGTATGGGCATACTGAAACATGTTATGGAGAGAGAGAGAGAGAGAGAGAGAGAGAGAGAGAGAGAGAGAGAGAGAGAGAGAGAGAGAGAGAGAGAGAGAGAGAGAGAGAGAGAGAGAGAGAGAGAGAGAGAGAGAGAGAGAGAGAGAGAGAGAGAGAGAGAGAGAGAGAGAGAGAGAGAGAGAGAGAGAGAGAGAGAGAGAGAGAGAAAGGACAGAGGCGGAACGGGAGATGAATAAGAGGCACACATAGGTCAACTTTTCTCATTTGGACACGGAGGCAAAGAGGAGGTGGGGTGGAACATAAGGTCAGGACACACACTAATCAGCTCATAACTGTCCGGGACGTGACAAGTGTCAAAAGGTTGTGCTATGACAAGGGACGTGTTGCGGGTATCTACAAGTTGCCTGGAAAAACCGATGACGTTCAGCCTGAACGTGGCCACAAGCAGACTCCAGCTGCTATGAACCTGTTCAATAAGAAAGCGTCTGCCATTGATCAGGTTGTACAAGAAGTATACGACGCCACTTGGGTCCCCCCTTTGATTTGAATACACGTCTTACAAGCGTCAAAACAAAACACCTTTCAGAAACCCTTGATTGGCACACAGTGTAGATATATATATATAGATATATATATATATATATATAAACACAGCACAATATACCACCAAACATTATAATGAATGGCTGAGCCTGGGGGAGTGTGGATACTCCCACGGCTCAAAACAAGGGAGAACATGAAACATTAAAAAAGAAAGATTAAATGAAGGTGACATACTTGTGAAAATTACCCAAAACTGAAGACAAAAATATGTTTGCCGGTTCCAACAGCCCAAATCATTGATAAAAAGTCCCATATTCCAAATGGTTGTATCATTGAAGTTTCTCCCTTTCACTTCAAAAAAAAATTAAATCACAGAAGCAGAAACACAGAAGAATCAAAAATCAAAAAGGAAAGTGAGGAAAAAGACTTCTTCAAAAGTTGTGCTCTCCCCTCCCTTCCGGAACATTGTATCCACTGAAACACGGAGCAGAGACAAAAGTGAATCCGGGACTCCGTGGGGGTAAAGGCAGCCGCATGACAATTCCATCAGTGGCTGTAGATTCCCGGCTACAAAGACCTCCGCTACACTCCCTCCAGGTTGTGTTCCGCAATCGCTTTTGTACTCCCCTTCCTCCGGGGCGGGCTGGCGGGGGGGGGGGGGGGGGGAAGATTTAGCTCCTAGCGCCGGTTCAAGCGTGGGTTCAGTGCTCAGTGCTGCAGCTATCTCATGGTCCTCTCAGACCTGCGTGTGTGCGTGGGTGAGAGTGAGTGTGTGTGAGTTCCTGTAGCTCCGGGACAGACTGACACTGGCAGGCAGGCAGGCTTGCAAAGACCTCCCCCTCCTACTTCTCTGCCTCGCCCCTCTGCCTCTGCCTCTCCCCCCCCCCCCTCTCTCCCTAACCCTCCTCTCCCCACTCTCTCCCCGTTGGTGGGCTGCACGGGAGCAGTAGACAAAAGCCACTGACGCCTCCCCCTGTGTGGCCACACCTAGCCTAGCTGTAGCCTGTAATCATTGCTTTAGCTTCTAGCTGCCGGACACAGCCAAGGTATACGGCCCCCATTGAGGACTCCTCTTACACTGGGAACAGACACACACACATACCCGACAACACACTGGGAGAGATAGACAGCTCCACACACACACACACACATGCAACCAACCCAATGCAGCCACACACACACACACACACACACACACACACACACACACACACACACACACACACACACACACACACACACACACACACACACACACACACACACACACACACACACACACACACACACACACACTCACAACCCCATGCAGCCCAACACACACAGACAAACACCAAACTTCTTTAAAACACACACACAAACACACAAAACTCAAACCTACACACTCAACCACACCCACACCTCCACAAGACTGCCTGAACACGTTCAGGGCGAGGATGAATCCGGCTGCATTTTTTTTTCTCAGTTATTTCTCACTGCTATCCTTTCATGTGTGTCTGCTTCGTGGTTTATGCAAGTGTGTTTCTCTGTGTCTCTCTATCTGTCTGCCTGTGGTTGTGTGTGTCTAGCTCCCTCCCTGTTTTTGGTATGGTGCGTGTGTGTGTGAGAGAGAGAAGTGAGATGGGGGAGGATGTATTCCTTGAATGCCTTCAGGCGTAAAGTGAAAGAAAAGAAGGATGATGCGTTTGTGTGTGTTTTCATGTGAATGTGTGAGCGCACACACTGTGTGTTTTGCGCGCGTGTGTGTGTGTGTGTGTGTGTGTGTGTGTGTGTGTGTGTGTGTGTGTGTGTGTGTGTGTGTGTGTGTGTGTGTGTGTGTGTGTGTGTGTGTTCCTGTGTGTTTGTGTGTGTGAGGGTGGATTAGGTAAAGATTATTGATGAATTAGCCTAGCTCTCTCTGCCTTCTCCACCTCTGCCTCCTCCTCCTCCACCGTGTCTGTCTCAGCCCCCCAGAAATCCATGAGAATGAAAAGGAGGGAGGAGAGGGGGAGGAGAAGAGAGGATAGAAGGAGGAGAAGAGAGGAGAGGGGGAGGGTAGCTTTGGACTGGCTCTCTTCTTCACATGTGGCTGGAATTCCGATAATAAAAGGGAGAGGAATCTGTGTGTGTGTGTGTGTGTGTGTGTGTGTGTGTGTGTGTGTGTGTGTGTGTGTGTGTGTGTGTGTGTGTGTGTGTGTGTGTGTGTGTGTGTGTGTGTGTGTGTGTGTGACCCCCCCCCCCCCCCCCCCCTCCCCTACGCAACAACCTCAATGGCAAACATTCGGGACAAAAGACGAAGCCAGAGCCTTGAAAACATTCCACACTAGGAAAGAACGTGTGTTTTTTTTTTCTCGAGCCATGGGAAAGTCTTATCCCTCGGATAAGTATCTGTGCCTAGAAAAGTGAACATTCTTTTAATCTCTTCAGCTATTTCTTTCACGTCTTCACGTGGTCTCACAGATTAGTTTGAAAAGATCAACGGGTAACGCGTCCCGGTAAAAAAAATGTCTCCCTTCTTTACCTCTCCATTGCGAGCCACCGCACGTGGAGCAAATGCTAATCAGCTTGTAGCTAATGCAGCATCAACACTCCTCCTCAGTTCACAATATCAATTATGTGAGCTTATGCTTATTAGTATGTGGCTTATGAAATAACAATACACGTTGTCTAGGTCATTACAGGCTTTTAGGCGCATATAAGCACTAGCCCTGCCCATTGCCGCTATACAATATTTATATAACTTTATAGGAATTTAACAATCAATTAAAACATGTATCAAACCATTAATAAGGATAAGTCAATAATGAATTACAGGAATTTTGAGGCATATCGTTTGGAGATACAAACATAAGAATTATGCAGCAATTGTGTAGCTTTAAGGTCACTGAGCTCTGATGGCTGTTAGTGTTGAGCCTAATTACATAAACAACACGATGATACAGATGCAAAGACTCATTTTGGAGGTGAAAATATGTAGCTACTTGTAATTGGGTTTTAGAGATATTTAAGTTAGGTAACAATTAATCAAACTTTATATGCTCACAATAACATGTCCTCAGGTGCTTTGCGATGAACTATCATAGCAACAACCACGAGTAAAGTATAGTAAATACCAATTATAATAGGCTTATTCCTATCAGAGTTTGGGGTGAGAGCACACATTTCTTTGCTTCTTATTCCTACCCTAATGGTAGTGTGGCTGCATGGAGGCAATGAGCAGAATTAATGTTGATGGCGTAATTTAACAAAAAATTGTCAAAGCCACTTTTCACATCCTATGGTCATTGTACTGTACACTCTATTTAATCTCTATAGTTTTGTCGCATGCCGACTCCTATAGATTACATTAGTGCTAATGAGTCTGGCAGGATAGCACAGTGGTAAGGCTGTTCGACCCCCAGTCCAAAGTTACTGGGGTGGATCCTCATTTTCCGCAGACCTGCCTTTAGGAACCCTTGAGCAAGATGCCCTGACCCCTTCCTCCTCCTTTATGACAAGGAACCGCATTCACTCAAGGTGACTTTGGACAAAAGCATCCAATAAATGTTGATGTAAATTAACCCTATGGATATCGGCACTGAAATTGAGCAGGGGGAGGAGCCCATCACATCACATCCCCACAAAGCAAGGCCTTTGTGTTCCTGGCTCACAATAAAGAAGAACACTCTGCTAGTCAGTCCCACTAATCCGATGGGGAGCTCCTACTCCAGTCCCAGGTCTACCGTCAGCAGCGACCCAAAAGAGGAGCGACAGAGAGAGAGAGAATGGCGGAGCAGACACGCAGATGGGCTCCAGCATGGAAACCCTATCGCTTCGCTGCTCCACCCCTGCTCGGACTATTAGTCCTCAGGGCCATATTGAGTCGGAGGCACTTCCTGTCGTGCTGGACGTTATATGAACCATCTGTTGTCTATGGGATGTGTGGGGTTACCTCTCTAAGGCCTCTGTTCCTTGCATTAGGGGACTTGCGCCGCAATCAACACAATTATGGGGCAAGGCTTGAGTCTAAAGTTATTAATTTAGAACTGCGTTAGGAGAAATAGTAAAGGCCATGGTAAAGGCTTAGAAAAGATAATTCCTTTGAAAAGAAGACGGAAAACAAGAGAAGTTTGAAATTAATGTTGTTTTATTGTCTCAACCAACACTATATAACTTGAACTACGATGAAGATGAATGATTGAACTGAAGCTGAGGGGCCATTCAAAATGGGTAGTGTTCATAGGTGAAGGCTTCATGATGATGGGTCTCATTATCTTGTGACGAAGAGGAAACATTTGAACTAAGACATCTTCACTGTATAGATTATTCTGCACAACTTGATCACTGTGGTACGCTGCATTGATTGTAACCGGTAACGTCAAGAGGGAAAGAATAAAATAAAATCAAAAGAATCGGAGGATAAAATGCTCTTCAAGTAAAATGTCAGTCAAATACAAATCCAATGTGAGTAAAAGAAAGAACACATAGGGCAAGAGAGGGAGAATGGAAGATAGAGCAAGGGAGAGAGAGAGGGAGAGAGAGAGAGGGAGAGAGAGAGAGCAAGCGGGTAACATTAATGAACCTAGTTTTAACCCCCTTTCAGTTTCTTCTTCTTCATTGCACAAAATTAAGGTTTAATTAATTCTTTGTCTCTCACATTCACAACATAATAATGTTAATAGAAATGGGAGCACCCTTACTATGCAGTTAAGTTTCATTTTTTATACATTTGAGTAAGCAAATGCAACTATTCAACTTTTTCCTTTTAACTTTCATTTCAGATGTCTACATTTACATCCGTGCTTTGCCAAAACTCAAGTAAAGGCTGATGATATAAAATGGCTTGCATAACGTTCAATTAACTGTGAACTCAACACAAAGTGCAGATGAAAAGATATCGTAGCCTGGGGAACATAACCAAATGAGCACACTGGTGGATTTGCTCCTATTTTTGCCGATCACAGAGGAAACTATTTCTATCTTTGATAATCGTGGTCTAGCGTGCAGGTTGAGACTGGATTGTAACAAGTACACACCGAAAAAATCAAAACAAAAACACATTTTAGTTCAAATATTGAACAACATGAAGAACTGCTGTTTCTTCCACAACAGAAAGTAACATTTAACTTTCGAGAATATTTCGAGCAAAGTTAAACAAAAATCGGATTTCAGATATCCACACAGGATTGGTTTGTGCAGATAGAGCAGTGACTCAGAATGCTGCTGAAATTCTGCTGACCCAAACAATGGCATGACTCGCTGACTTATTTTAATGGGCTTTTGAAGAAGTCTATGCCACCAAAGGTAAATATAATAAAAATCGTTTTGCTTTACAGCAGCCTCCGTTTTTAATACAGACTTTATGGTACCAAGGAGACCAGCAAAGTCATCGCTATGCGTGTAATCTCTTCTGTACTTATTTCCAACACTCTCTTAATCCACAGAGGAATTAGAGATGGCAATGATTTGGTCATCACCAGCTCTGATGAGCAAACTGTATGCCAAATGGCCGTGTTTGCCATCAAATATTGACCAACAAAAATTGCAGTTCAAAACAGTTTAAATGCCCCTTTAAATACCTCTTTCTGAGTCCCTGCTGTACAGAAAGGAAACCAGCATATTACGATCACATTAATATTCTCTTTAATCATGAAAGGGCCATCTGGAGCAGAATGCCACTGTCCAAGTGTGCGGACAGCTCAGAGACCTGATAACGTGAACTTTCATACTAACTGGGCTGTGGGCAGTTTGTGGGGCAGATGACTGGGACTAATAAAGTGCCAATCAAGTGGAAGGGTTGCTATCCCTTGGCCCCTTTACAGTGCATGGTTGATTTAGAGATTAAAAGGACATCATCAGACATAGAATAGACAATTTAACGCAGGCACTTCACTTCACTTTTACTTAGAGAGTCACAAAAGGAAAGAGTGCTGAAGAAAAGACAGCCGGAACTCCACCGCTGAAGTATAGTGGTGTGTTGTCACTCACAAGGTAGAAGAAGTGTAGCTCAGACCACACTAGTACTAGTGGCAGTGGCCATAGTAGTACAGGTGTTCGTAATGTTTCGAGCCTTGTGTGTGGCATAGCATCCACCACATTTTTGGTCAGCTGTGACACCATGATTGGATTGGTCCAACACATTTGTTGACATTATGTTTTATGAGTATTTGAGGAGTATTTATGTTATGCGCAACCCTTACAAATGCAATGTCTCACCATTCAGGAGTATGCAGATGATGAGTATCTACTTCTGTCTATTTGCAGAGTCAAAGGGCTTTCCAAGCCCACATTTCCCTGCAAAAAACAAATAATGGGTGACAAGAGAGCTACCCAAATTATGGAGAATATCTCACCGTTTAGACATGGAATTCAACTTTACTGGCCTTATTTTGCAATATGGTGATAATTGTGTCCAACTCACTCTGTGCTAGTCCAAGTCTGTTTGTTTTTTCCAACGCATTTGTATTGAACTGGAAGCCAATGCTACATGGCCAAAACAGTAACTATGTCTTTTCAGCTTGGATTCTGGCTACTGCATGCTGCACCAAGAGGAGGCTCTCGGTGGTCATCATCAAAGGCCAGAGAGCAGCACATTGGTCGACAGACCACCAGCACTGGCATCTTGTCACAAAGGTATAAATTACGCTCTCTGAACCAGTCATGGGTGAAATCGGCTGTATTTCTCGCGGTATTGCAGGGAGGGAGGAATGTAGAACGGCAACCAGAACAGGACATTCAGGCCGATGCGGTAAAACAATAACAAAATAAGCAGTGAAGAAGAAAAAGCTAGGACTCGTGCTGGTGTCGGTGTGTGTTTTGCCTGGCTTCTCCGCCCCCCCTTCTCCGCTTCTATCCATCTTTTGTGCTTCTGCTGCCAAACAGCGGCTCGTAGGCATAGCTACTGCATGCATGACTAGAATGTATTGATGAAAAGATGCAAATGCCCTGTGGGCCCGGCTGCACAATCTGTGCTGCAATACGATCCAGGGCTTGACGCGATCCATAGAACCCTAGACAACACCAGGTCCCAGAGGTAATGGGCCCTTTGTGGTATAGACCCGGGCCTCAACGTCCAGCGCCCCCTCCAGCCCTGCACCCTGTCGAATGCGTATGCCTCCTACGTGTGTCGCACTTGATGATTCTGAAGCTCGAGGGATCCGGCAGCAGCAGGTCAAAACCTTTGTCGAATGATGTGTGTATGGATTTGATTGATTTTGTGTTTTTATGGACTGTTATACACTTTCAGGTCAATTGCCGCTCTCACCTGATGGCTATTCGAGATGTGCTTCTCCGTTAAGTTATGAGAAAATCCGGGGGAGAGATAATGCTGTAATGCAAACTGAATGATTATATTCGAAGAAGGGCATACATTTTTACTACACCTCTGTTTTGTCTAATTATCCTGACTGATTTAATTCAATGATTTCGGCATTGAGTTGTAATGCTGATGTTTATCCTACAATGGAGAATATAGCCACTTTTCATAATGTTTAGTTATCAAATCAGAATTCTGTACGGAGACCACTTCTGATTATTTCACTTGACTTAGTTTGCTTTAGCTTTAAATAATCTATTGTACATTTTCTAGGCATTTTTTCTCTAATTAGTGCTACATTATGGTGATTTATACCTTAAACATTAAAACAAAAACAACTATTACATCAAAATGCTGCCAGAAAGCATTATTCTACTCATCTGTAAATTAAAGATAATTAATCTGCATCTTTTATAATATTGTTGATGTTCAGAATATTAACAATATATATAGTTACAAATAACCTATTATGTGCAATGCACATAATAATGCTTGCAATAAATTATTTTACACAGAATTATGTTCCTCTTTTCGGTACATTCAGTGCATTTTATCTCAACTAATGAAGACAAACAATTCCAGCTTATTTTTCTCCCTGGTTGGTTAACCGTATGACCCTGTTGCACAACGAAATGTTAAAACGTGCTTCATCATAGACCACAGTTATTTGAAACATTTTGGGATGTTGGATTTTTTTTTTGCCCCTCTGCCATTCAGTTGTTAGTATTCAATTCAGCCATTACCATAGAAAGGTCATTACGTCCTCACCGCCTCAACACCTTTTCAGTTGTGCTGAGCTGAAGAAGACATGTTACCAATGCAAGGCAAATACAAAAAGTACAAATAAAACACCTCCTTGATATAATATTCTTATCTTAATTCATGGCTCATCAGCTTAAGTCAGCTAACCTTTTGTCTGAGGGAAAACACATCAAATGTTTTTAAAAATGAAAAAGAGGCCTGTTTTTGGCTTGGGGATAAAGATCCTCTTGATGGGGCAAATAGGATCAGTCTGTAGACACAGCTCTCTGCCTGTAGGGGAGACGAGATGGATTTTCTTCCTGCTCTTATTTTCCTCTCCCTCTGATCATTACACTTTGTTGTGCATGGCAACATATACTGTTCTGCCACATCACTGACCTCGCTTTTCTTGTACACATTTCGTTAACGCACTTTATTTTACGTAAGGAGTATGTGAAGCGGGACAGAATGCATGTGATTCCAAGAATCATTTGGTTCACACCTTAATGACACCAAGATCATTATTTCAATAGTTCAGTGAGGAGGTGGGAGATAAAATACAGTGCTCAAAGGCACCGTGACTAATGTTGTTCAAGGATACCACAGCATTAAACTTTTCTGAATATTGTATATATGAATGTATGAATATCTTTGAACCGCTCTATAGAAATGTTTTTGCTTTGGTGACCTATTTGAGTTGCAGATTACATAGTAGGGTCACTACCAGTCATGCAGAATAGAAAGAAAACCGAGTAATATGTTAAAAAGATGTGTGTATGTTGTTGTTGACATAAGGACATAAGGGTGGGTGGCCTACATTGCTTGCACGTTTTGCCATTCAATATTTTTTTATGACTTATGTACCACTGTAAATTCAGCAAAAAGGCCACAGAAATGGACGGTGATCGCTAGTGAGAACTCGGTGATCACCTTTGCTTTCCCTTTATGTTTTCCCCCTTTAACTTAAAAGACAATCAACTGCAATTAAGTCTGATGTGGCTGGCCTTTCGGATCAATAAAGCGCTTTCTCTCTCTCTTACTACTCATCATACACCCACAAAACATGCGCCCCACTGGGCGCAAATACAAAACATTCAAATAGAGATTTGCTCAAGATTATTCAACAATTATCTGCCTCAACTGCCACCACAGGTTTTATTCTCCTACTGCAAGCTCACATTCATGTATCAATTATTAGATATGCAGCTTTAAGCGAACATTTCCTTATATTTATCATGCTTATTATTTGTATTTTTACTATTCTTCAAAAACGTCCATGCTCAATTTCTGCTCCTTCATTCTTTATGCTTGAACAATAAATCAAACTTTGTATACTATCTTCCCCAAACCTTTCTGCATTGCCTATTTTTTGAGTATAGTCTAGAGCAGGGATGGGCAACTTTCATGATAAAGAGGGCCATATTTTTTATCATAACCATCGGAGGGCCACATGACTGCACACTTCAACTAAACGTGAGCTGAGAGAAGCTACATAATTTTGAATTTGGTAGATGATTTCCTGTATTCTGGTGCATTTTGGCGATGGCCACTACCTAAAAAATCGTCCAGAATCATAACCTATGTACGGTATGTTAATTGAACCAACATACATTAATTTCATGTTTTCCATGCTCAAACAGCCACATGAATGGTCAGTATTTTTATCAGTGCAAAGGGCTCACATACATCATCATTCAAAGAAGTCAAAAAACTGAAAAACAGTGGCCCAACATTAAGTGCAACAACTCAATGAACTCAAACCCAACAAACAGTTGTAGTAGTTGTAGTGGCGACTTAAGTGGATCTTTAATGACTGATATCGCTTCTAAGCAAACTAGACGCATGGGTTTGCCTTTGAATTCTATGAATTCTTGTCATCTTTCTTGAACGAGTTTTCTGTGACTCGATCAATTATTATTATTATTATAATTTTTTTATTTTTTTTTACATTATGTGCGGGCTGAGTGGGCATGCGGGCCGCCAGTTGCCCATCCCTGGTCTAGAGTATAGATTTTTCCCACAAATAAAATCGGTAAACTGTCCCTTCTCCCAGAATATTTAGACCTTATAGACATAATTTTCATCAAAAATGTTGAGCTCCTTGCAGTGATGCTCACCCCAAATTCCAATCCCCTCTTGGCGTTTATAGTCTTTACAAGAGATCATTTTAAATGTTATTCACACACACACACACACACACACACACCAAGAACACCCAAGCAACCATTTAGAACACCCTAGAAACCACCTGGAACAACATAGCAACCATCCGGCACACGACGGCAACCAATAAAACCCACACTGGCAACCACCTATATACCAGGTACTAAAATAACCTATTTTCAGCAAGCCGCATACTATTCATCTGAAATTGTACTTTTTCTATTTGTTTCTACTTATTCTAACCCTAGGAGAACCATGAATTGTCTAACAACATTTTTTAATAAATGTTAATTCCATTATCACCTTCCTTTGTCTAGATTTGTGAGAGACACGCACGATCATTCCTCAAAGGCCCCTAATAATACAAAAGTACACACAATGAAACGAAAAGTAATAGCAATATTGGGTGTGTTGTATGGAGCTCCATTGTATGTACCCCCCCCCCCCCCCCCCCCCCCCCCCCCGTGACGTTTAGAGGCACGGTGTCAATGAACAGCGCCTTTGCGCGTCTGGGGAGGAGGAATGGAAAAGGATGGTTTCAAACTCCTACATATGACCGTCACTATTAATAACATATCCTTTAGTTGTGCTGTTCCCATGGTGATGGGTTATCTCCATACCAACAAACTAAAACAACAACAAGGGTGTCGAAAGAAAGTCCAGGCTCGCATTCAAGTCGTTGGTCTTGAGTTTGATGTTGCTGAGTCAAAAAACAATGCCTAAAGCTAACAATCAAGTTAGCTTTACCAATCTAAACTTACACAGAAAATCTTTCTTCAATTATTACTATGGACCATAGACAGTTTAAACCAGGTCAGTGCATATAAAAAAAGCAACAAAATTACTAGATCATAAAAAAATTGGATGTGTATGTTTCTGTATGTTTCTGTGAATTCAATGTTTGCTGTATTGACAAGCATTTAATTGAGATCACTGGGTTTGGTACAGTTTTTAAATGTTGTTGATATTTTGTGTATTGGACCTAGGCTGTGTATTGACCAGACTAGTTTATTGTCTACATGCAATAGATTGATATCATGGCATTGAAGTTGTAAGCCTTGGGGTAAATGTGTAATTTCAAGATTCTCAAATAACCTCAATTGGATCAAGGTACTGTTCTTACTAACATGGGATCACGTGCACTTTTTCTTAAGGGAATTGTAAACAGGATTTGATCACACTATAGCTTCACTCAGTGATTAAACAGATCGCAAGCTAATAATGCAATGTTTTGACTGAACATGAATATTTTAGATGAAAAAGTAACAAATAACATTTTGAGACAAGGTGATATTTCAATACGATTTTTGTAAATTGATGTGAACAAAGTGCCTACTCTCCATTGATGCTTTCTTTCTGCTTTGTTGAACACAGACACAATAGTTGTATTTGTATAAAGAGCTATTTGAACATGACGCTCAAATACCGGGTGAAATTCCTTTTGTTCGGACGCCAAGGTAGCAAGGAGCAACAAACTCAGGTCAACACTCGGATCTGAGTGACGTCTATGCACCACCGTGTACTCACACACTCACACAAACATCAGTGAGGGAGTGACATGTAGCACCTCAGGTGGGTCTGTGCTACATGTGACCTGGGGTGCAACGACCCACATCGACTACACAGTTAGCGCACCAGCAAGTTGAGGTTAAAGTAATAAGTGTCCACCTGCGACATGCGCTCTGCAGCTTTCGATACTAACCGACATGCCCATCTGTGAATAGTGATCAACTCTTACCGCTGAAAGAATGAAGAGTTGCAATGGCTTTGGTAACCTCTTTGGTCCTGCGCCTGTCAAACTTCTACTGAGACTACTTTTTCTGCACTTCATCCACACCTCCTTCTTAACCTATGCAAGAGATTACTCTGTGGTCTCGCACTGTTGGCTTGGTTCTTTTCCCTCGCATGAAAGACAACACGTAAACTGAACTGAGATTACATTATTTGGCAGGTTATTTCCCCTAAAAAACAGAAGGATTTGTGACTGTAACATCGAGGGTGCAAGCGACCTGGCGTTCCAACCAAAGATGATATTGATTATGCCGTTTAGAGGGGGGCTAAGTATGCCCCATGATCGCAAATCAAACCCTGATGGATCAATTAATCCTCCCTGATCTCGCCTTCGGTTAGTAGTACAAAAAAAAAAACATATAGTTTTACTTGGAGAGAATCAAATCACCGTATCAATGAAATGCTTTGGGGAATTCTTGCACATAAGACATCTTTGCATCTGTCATGGAGTCATACATTTCAAAGGCAACCAGCAACCTCTAAGGAATGAATAGTATCAACATACTTAAAAAGGCTAAGTATACTGTAAATATGATAAGCTTATCTGAATGTATGAACACTGACTTGCATATCCAATGGTTAACTAGTTTAAGCTCTAAATATGGTGCAATATGCCATAACATTAATATATATATAAATAATTTGTCAGTACCACAGAAATTAGGCACAATTATAGTCCCCTGAACAATCAGTATCTTACTCCCATTAATTACAATAAAATCCTGCCAAAGCACATTTCTATTCACTAAATGGAATCCAAGCATATAAACGCAAAGCCCCATAATAATTTACAAAATATTTTATCACTAGAAAGTTAGTATATGTGCTACCTCTTCTGCCGCATATGGTGTGAAATTTTCAACAGATTGAATCGGAATTCAGATGACAGCCAAGAAATCAGGTGCAAATTGGTAGTTATTTCTGGAAAAAGCTTGACCTTTCTTTAATTGATATCATCCTGTTAAAGCATTCCTGCTGTACACAACATCTTTAACAAGAATTGAATACTAACATTGCTTTAAATTGTTATGCTATTGACACTGGAAGATATATATGATAACAATGCAGCACACATGCAGAAAAATGAAAACCGATGCACAACAAACCAGGTGTGTAAAAGGAAAACAATTCAAAGTCACTGACCAAGAATGATTCCTCAATCTCTCTTCGGCGATACATGGCAGTGCGGGTAAACAAAACAAGCTGGAAATGTAATATTTAGGAACCCCTTAATAGTGGAGAATGTTTTATTGATTGAGTTAGGATAAAATAACAATAGAGTCTGGTATTCACTCAGAAGTGTGTATAAAGTGTTCCATCGCTGGAGGACCTGAGCAGACACAGAGAGCCCCGGCGAAGCCTCTAGAGCCATTTTGCTGCTACGCTAGGCGGGCTAAGGTTAACACGCTGCTCTGAGAAGCTAATGGAATTCAACAGAGCACACCACTTAGAGGCGTGTATGGGTCAGTATTCGCTATCTGGGGACATATTATGGCATGGGGTCTGAAAAATGAATAGGGGGAAGCCGTAAAGAGGCAGCCCATTTAGGGATCAAATGGCTCAGAGACGGGAAAAGAATAGGTGGAACACACAGAGTAGAACAGTGCTAGCGCGCATGCTAGTTAAGTGGATGCTGTGCGCGCTATATTGGAACATTGTTCTTGTGGAAGTTGCAAGGGAATAGGCTTGTGGTTTTGTGTCCAGGCCATTAAATACTTGCGCTGGCAGTAGCAAGATGCTACACAGGAGACTGCATTGATCCTAATAGTTACTTTTAAGGAAAAAGGGCCTTTGGTATTGTGAAGAATCAAGACTTTTTGGGCGGCCAGGAAGTAGAAATGACACATAAGTAATGAAACCGACCAAAGATGTCAATGTTGTGGTCGTTTCATAGCAGTTGTGCGAATTGGAGGACACAGGATGTTTACTTCCTATTCAAACAAATGGTTTATTTATTTTTTTAAACAGCAGTCTTTGAGAAAATAAATACTAAGGATGCCTACAGCAGGTCACAGCAACCCGTTGACTCTATTGGTGCTTTTAATGTTACTCAAGTTTTTGTGGGCTTCATTGAGACAATCGAGACAAATTGGCTGTCTAGCTTTTGCCATGCTATGTACTGTGCTGATCCACTTGTCCGAGTACCTGAACGGGCTGGCCAATAATTGTTTCCTGGAGCTAGAGAACCTGCCACATGGCTAACATTTCAAACATTTACAGAAATGTGTTGCAAACCTGAACTATTTTTTCAACACAGGTCCACCTCCCATGGCCACTATGAAAAGCATTCAATACAAAGCGCACTGAGCTCTGGCAAAAGCTTTTCACCGCCAGGAAAGCACGATCAAATAACTCGCTCTCATTCAAGATGATAAGATATCAAAGTGTGAGATTAGTGCTGTAAGTGCAGATATGTTTTCACCTCCCTAAAAACTTCACGGCGCCTTCGGGGAAGGTCTCAGCAAAGGAACGGTTCATCACGCACAGAACAAGTGGTGTGGACCGGGGAAAATGGTTGAGGTGTGTAAACGATGACGACACGGTTTCGGTACCGCCTTTTTCACCTCTGATGTGCCTGTGATTGGTTAGAATGGCTCTCCTCTGATTGGTTATGGTTAGGGTTAGGTTTAGGGTTAACCCTCACCCTAACCCTAAACCTGACCCTAACCCTTTGCTTCCGGGGAACATAGGACCAGGGGAACATAGGGATGCCCCCATACCGTGTCATGGGATCAAGACTATGCAATGCGTAGAATATTGTGATGCTTATGCAGCGTTTAGAGAATCCCATCATTTCACTAATGCGCCATACATCCCCCTTGCATGTTCATTTTAGAAGTCTACACCAAAGCTCCGTGGCACAACCATGTATAGTCAAACGGTTATTCACTGAAAAACAAAAAAAAAAAAAACACAAATTTAAAAAAATAATAATAATCCCTTCTGTCGTTTCGTCGAGACAGAAAAGAAAAGGTTTCGGTGAAAGCGGAGGTGCCTTCAACTGTGACATCAGCGCGGGAGAAGCAGATAGCACGCTGACAGGGTTGCGTTGTAGCGCAGGTTCACTCAAACAGCTGGAGGAGTCTGCCCCACTTTGCCCTCCCAACCCCCAACACAACAGGAGCGTGGGGCCCACGCTTCTCCTGCCGTCTGCGCAGAACAGGTGGGAACAAGAGAGCGGCTGCTGGTTGGCATTACAGAATACAGCTCCCCGTTAGCTCCCACAGAGCTACTCGGAAGCAGGGGCTAAGGGGACGGGTAAGGACATTAATCTTGTATGAAAACAGCATCAAACAAGCGCTGAGGTTTTTGTTTCCGTTTTAAGTGAGTGTAGATGGGGTGAGCTACAGAAGATTGGAAGGTATATATATGTTCATCGGTTTAAATATGAAACATAGCTTGGAACAACATGCATGCGCTACATGAGCACGTGATAAAGTAGGCTTAAGAAGTTGTTGAGTTAAATAAAATAATAAATACAACCAATCACAAGGAAATCCGAGAGGGGTCCACAGTCAGATCATTTATTTGATGCCCTGCTATCTTTTCCCACTGTTTTCTGTCTACATTTACTCTATTCTGCATTTTCCTCACATTTTCTAAATCCCACGCCATACATAATATTAGCACTGATTTGATACCCTCTATCTTCAAAGACGTAAGCTAATGAAGCGCCTCCACGGAGCAGCAGCTGACAGCTTCATTTTGGAAAATAAAGGTATGTGAGCCTGGTGATGAGTAAATTCCTTTTATTTGGTTGGACTTCAGGCCTTTATCACCTAGCCGCCATCTTGGTTCTCAACTTTTAGCACATAGAACCAACATAGCCGTAAGTGAGAGAGAGCTGAGTTGGCAAGATGGGGGATTAGGAACACTGCTTTAGAATGTATACTTTCTAGTGGATGGGAATGGTTTAATGCACATTGAGTATGCATACAAATTTAAATATCAAATTAAGCAGTGTGTCTAAGCCCTGTTTCTGAACAACCATGACCTACTGAATACATATATCTTTCAAGTGCTATGCATTATTATAATTTGAATTGCACTTCTAATCATGTCGATTCCTTTTAATAATTTCTTTAACTAATGACCCCTGAAAAGGCCCATCATTTTTGGCAGTACCCATGTGCTAATTACCACCTGACACACCATCAACATCGAGTGACAATTTGCATAATTGAGACGCAGCTTCAAATCCTGAAAGAAAACGTCAAGATTGCTCTCATTTGGCTCTAAAAACCAAACACGAACAACATCATCAGCTTTCAGACACATTCAACTTCACTGAAGGAGGAGACGAGGGAAGGAGCAAAGGGAACAGATTTGATTTGATATAGTTATTGATCCCATGGGGAAATTCAACCCCTACATTTAGTCCAATCCTAGCCTGGAGCCAGGAGTGGTGGTCTGACGCAGGGTGGCCCCGGGAACCCACTCCAGATGTAGTGCCTTGCCTTGCTTATGGGCAGGATTGTTAACTTGATTGTTTTCTTGCGATACAGAGATACAGAGGATGGAATCGAAAACCACCAGTGGAAAGAAAGTTACGTGGTTTCAACTGCAACTGGAAGCTCCCGTAAAAGATTTGTTTGTGTGGCAGCAAGGTTTTCAAACTAAAAGCCTACCCTTCACATAAAGTGGAGCCAATGTCAAGAGTCTGGGACAAATAGCAACAAGAATTCTTAACACTAAAGGCACAGGCACTAGTTGTTAAGTGGCATGACTCAATGGGTACAATGTGGCGCAAAAGTCAAGTTAAAATAGAAGAAGGAAAAAGAGAATGTCGGTAGGTTTTAATGTGAGTGAGATTGAGGAAATGTTTCCAATAGGCCTCGAGACATAATGACACAACCAGGCAGAGAGACATTCAATGGAACATTTTTAAAAAATAAACTGGAAAATCCCTTGGCTAAGTATCTTGTTTAATTTCCCCAACAAACAAACACAAACTCATACACACAATATACATTCTACTGTGAAAACATGTGGTGAGGTTTTATGGTCTACTCTAAATGCAGTAATAAGCACATTCATTCTCATGTTCACTATAAACCAAACGTTAAATTGATTTTTTGAACATTGCCCCAAATCCTGTTTACACGTCACACGTTTGAAAAAGGAATTCTACAAACACCTTCAGATGCACCTGTCCGTTCTCAATATAGTGAGAAACACTTTATGTCGTCGCTTAGTTCCTAAACTACACCCGTCTCCTCATTAGCCTCACAGACAAACATATATATAGTCCCCTTCCTCGCACACCTCCGCATCTTTAGTGTTTGAGCTGAGGTGCTTGTTTGAAGGCCAAGGCATTCAGAAGCCACACTCCTAATTTACTGTGCAAATCTATCTGGCCAATTTCAAAAGTGCCATCCCACACAGACTTGTGCACAGAGTGCACGATGCTGTTCAATTCTTGAGCACATGCATCACATTCTACGAGTTTTACAGATGAGTTTGGTGGAGCTCAGCTTTCCAACTGCGTTCAGCGAAAATGTGTTTACCCCTTATCTTCATGCATCTTTGAAGCCCTAATCTCACCCGTTTCCAAGCTGTCTGTCAATGTCCCTGACAGCATAATAATGAAACACATCCATCCCCAAATTTGCAGTATGTTTGGGTTTGTTTTGCACTTCCTGTCTGTGAGCTGGGAGCGATACCAGAGTTGGTTCTTACTAAATGACGCTTCCCAGAGGGACCGGCCTACGCCATCGTCACATCACGATCTCCCACCCACCGCTGTAGGCTCAGGAGGACCGCTGGAATTTGTGGTGACGGCCCCTGTTGTTGCTGTTGCATCCCCTTTCTCGTTAAGTGTGTGCGTCTGCGAGATTTGTGGCGGAGATGAGCACACACATTTTGTGTGCTTCTGTCGATTCATAACCGTCAGAAGAAAGAACGGAGACGCTCGTCTTTTTGAGAACACAAGACAATTTATGAGGGAGACTGCAGAAGCCTCTTATCAAAATAAATTATGGTCCATTCAATGTGGCTGCTTTCATGAGAATAATTTCGAAAACAACAGTGTGTCACGTTAACCGTTCAAAAATATCCTCAGGGCAAAAAGCTTAATTCAATCAAATTGTATTCTGTGTAAAAATATTTCATAATGCTTTGCTTTTCTTATTTTTTTTTTCCTGGACCTGCTGCTATTTAGATAGATGTGGGCAGAAGGCGTTGTTGTCTGGGAGGGAGGGGAGGGTGTAGGACACTTTAATGTGCCTTAAGTTGAAGGCAGGGGGAGGGGTTATTGGGGTTATTGTTGTTATTGTTGTTATATATTTATTAATATTTCTTACTGTATTCTATTTATTTATTTAAAAAAAAGCACTGAACAAGATCTGCACCTTAATCACGTTGTGTAAATACTTTGTATTTAACCCAATGACAAATAAAGATTCTATTCTATTCTATTCAATATTTAAAAAATATATTTATTTTCGTGATTCGTTTATAATTCAGAAGTACACAGATTCAAATGTTTTGCTGTACACATACTGTGTGTACAATTATTTTGAGCAAAAGCCAGCGATGACAACCATAAGCTGTTTTTGATGACTAATTATTGTGCTATAGTATGCTTCTTCACAAGAAGAGTATAATGCTAACGGCTCATGAATAGATGTTTTAATAAATTATTCCATTAGCAAACCTGTTAGGCCCAATGGGGATGCTAAGCGTTGTCTTGTTGACGTGGAAATGCTTTTGATCACACCTAGAATCTGTTAATAATATTGTGTGTTGAAGACACATCAACAAAAAAGCGAATTAATCGCCTCTGTTGAGTTTTCACTGTGTATGCGCTGGGTTGAAATTACGCTTTTACATTGCACAAAGATACATCTGTCGCATAATCCATGATCACAATAAGGATTGCTCTATTGGGTATTAATGCTAAAATATGAAAATTGAGAGTACTGCCCGCTAGACAACCAATGGGCTGTGAAAAAATAAAAAACGACAGTGTTTGGCTTTCACACTTAAAAGGCTTTGCATATATATGCAGCTCTCATTGTTGATACCCAGCGGCATTGCACCATTCAAATTGGAACTCTGTGTGGATGAGCAAGGAACAGACCACCTTTGTAAAGGAGACCCTATAAATTACCTTATACTTGAGTAAAGACATTGAATATGTGCTGTAGTTTTGAATTTCCCTCTGGGATGATTTAAATACCCATCTAATCTCATCTCTGTATAGGTGATATGATTTGCAACCGAAACCTAAAGGAAAACAGACATTAATTACATTACGAAAGAAAAAAGCGATACCGCGGGATCCATCATATAATGACAGATCACAAAGTATTAAACGCATAAAGAGCGACTAAATCAAAGTTATGTGGGTCAGAATGACAAATTCATTCTTACATTTAAATGAACGTGAAGAGAATTACATTGACAAAACGTGTTATCAAATTAAAACACGGGCCACACACCAAGAAACTCAAGTCGAACACAAAAAAGGTTCTTCATATGGACCCATCATTCCTCCTTGAAACGACAGCGACTTACAATGAATCCAGCTCAGGATACCAGCCGTTTAAGGGCAGGTATGGGGCTAGACACATTAGCATCAGGCAGGGAAAAATCACTGCAGCAGACTATCTCCAGGAACAGAACTCCAACTCAATGATTAAAAACATGCATGCATCTCGATTGTGTTCTGCCAATCATGCACACATTGTCCTGTTCCTCATACATACTCAGAATAGCACTGGCCTGCTAACTAGCCGGGGTTATTGCTTTATAGAGGCTGATCCCCAACCAGCTGGTGCCACTTGCCTGCTGCTCACGCCATCCGATGTGACTGGCTTGCAGAGCGCTGTGGACAGAGTATGTGGCAAACGAGGTGAACTTTGTTCCCGCACACACAACAGAGCGATGCTCCCAGTTTGGTAATGGGGGGAATATAGAGCAGAAGGAGAGCAACTGCCAAAATAAGTCACTCAAACACAGACAGCTCCCTGTGTATGTGAGTGTATCAAAGGGTGTGTTATTGTGTGTGTGTGCGTGTGCGTGTGTGTGTGTGTGTGCACGAGAAAGAAAGGACTGGAAGGGGAGATGAATGACCTTCAATATAATTACTTATGTTTTAATAAGTCATGAATTCGACACTTAATCATCATGAACTATGACAGTAGCATGGCATTCATCTTAACCTTTTTTACCGCTGAATGCGAGCCTTTCTATGTTTGACGCATGTACTGTAAAAGGTGGTCATCGTTATTTGAAATGCACCTTACCCACGGACACACTCTAATGAGAATATCAGTCTTCTGCACACACTCTGCATGCTAACTCTGAAGCAGTGGAAGTAGAACAGAGAGAGGGAGGAAGCAGTTGAATGGCTGTCAGGTCAGAACAACCTTTAATAAGTCTTTACTACAACATTGAGTTAACCTTTTTCACGCAGAACAATGTTTTATTTTAATATATATATAGATATATACCTCGGCCTCCTCCACCACCACCACCACCACCACCACCACCACCACCACCACCACCACACACACCTTATAGTAGACCTTCCTTTAGAAGGTCATAATTCAAATGACCAAGTCAAATGTTTGAAACCCTCTTGCTCCTCACACAGTGATGCAATATTTGCCACGTCATATCTGTCCTATCTGGGGGCTCTAACCTCCATTGCTTTCCAAAGGAAGTTGTGTGGATGTTTTTGCTCTGCAAAAGTTCATCACCATAATCCACTTTGGAATCCTCGTTTTATTCTACTTCACAGCGCCACATATAAATATATATAACCCTGAAGGGATGGAGGTCCCTATATAATATCATAACTGCTTCCTAGTCCTCCTTTAAAGTATGAATCTCATTAAAATTAATAATTTGAGTCATCGGCTTGACAAGGACACTTTCTATCAAGGGAGCTTTCTTTGACAATTTGTATTGAGAACTACCCCCCCAACCCCCACCCCCACCACCTCTTCTCCCAACACCTTCTCCCCCTCCTCTCCCACTACCTGCTCCTCTCCCACCACCATCACCACCACCTCCTCCTCCTCCTCTCCCACCCCCACCACCACCACCTCTTCTCCCAACGCCTTCTCCCCCTCCTCTCCCACCACCTGCTCCTCCTCTCCCAACACCACCACCTCTTCTCCCAACACCTTCTCCCCCTCCTCTCCCACCACATGCTCCTCCTCTCCCAACACCACCCCCCCACCCCCACCACCACCACCTCTTCTCCCAACACCTTCTCCCCCTCCTCTCCCAATACCTGCTCCTCTCCCACCACCATCACCACCACCACCTCCTCCTCTCCCACCACCACAACCATCACCTCTTCTCCCAACGCCTTCTCCCCCTCCTCTCCCACCACCACCTCCTCCTCTCCCATCACCCCCACCACCACCACCACCACCTTCTCCCCCTCTTCTCCTTCCTCCTCCTCTCCCATCACCCCCACCACCACCACCACCACCTTCTCCCCCTCTTCTCCTTCCTCCTCCTCCTCCTCTCCCACCACCACCTCCTCCTCTTCTCCCACCTCCTCCTCCTCTCCCATCACCACCTCCTCCTCCTCTTCTCCCACCATCACCTCCTCCTCTCCCACCACCATCACCCCCTCTCCCACCACCATCACCCCCTCTCCCACCACCTCCTCCTCCTCCTCTCCCACCACCACCTCCTCCTCTTCTCCCACCTCCTCCTCCTCTCCCATCACCCCCACCCCCACCCCCACCACCACCTTCTCCCCCTCTTCTCCTTCCTCCTCCTCCTCCTCTCCCACCACCACCTCCTCCTCTTCTCCCACCTCCTCCTCCTCTCCCACCACCACCTCCTCCTCCTCTTCTCCCACCATCACCTCCTCCTCTCCCACCACCATCACCCCCTCTCCCACCACCATCACCCCCTCTCCCACCACCTCCTCCTCCTCCTCTCCCACCACAACCTCCTCCTCCTCCTCTCTCACCACCATCACCCCCTCTCCCACCACCACCTTCTCTTCCACCACCACCTTCTCTTCCACCACCACCACCCCCTCTCCCACCACCACCTTCTCTTCCACCACCTGACCCTCCTCTGGTACCACTTTCTCCTCCACTCCCACCACCACCAACACCCCCACCACCACTTTCAACCCAGTTGCCGGATTTAATTAGGCAGCAGCTCGTCGTTCACCAATGTACCCAGTAGGGAAATGCCCCAGTTTGAACAGACTACAATTTGAAAGGTGCGGGTATCGGATGGAAATCTCGTATCACAGAGTTTCAATTAATTTAAGCCGCTAAGGGGATTTGTGAGCTGTGTAGAGGTTGATATAGAGCGTAACACGAACACGTTGTTTGAGACGGGCTTTACAGCAAGATAATGAGATGAAATGACGCCAGACATGGTGATGAAACCCTGAGCACTGTGGTGGATTTCTTTCTTTTCCTTATGTGTGTTTCTTCGTTTTCTCTTTCCTGCGGACATATATTGCCCTAGGCACGCACACACGATAGTTGGACTCATCCTGAACCTCGGAATCCTGGCCTGGACTAAAATGTTAGGTTTCTGTAGAGTTCACCGCAACCACTTTGCAATTATCGAATTTTGTTTTTAATGAAGGAATGCAAGACAAGATAATTCAGTCTTCGATCAGTTTTGAGACATTGTGATGTTAAGAGTATACTTTTAGTTTAAATCCATTTTCTTTTTGAGCCGGACCATGCCGCGGGGACGCTGCATTCAACCCTCATCATGTTGGCCTGTTCACGACCCTGTAGTTCTTGTACCGGCTTCTCTTTAACATGAACGGTTCCCGTGTTGGAAACTAGCAAGGTCTGTTTCCCTGTTGCCTGGGTCTCATAACACCATCTGGAATACTGATGAAGCAGCAGAAACTCTAAATAGGTCATCTTAAAAGTCACAGTAACTCCCTTTCTTTTTTTTGTCAGCAAAAGCATACAGTACAAGACATCAAGCCCAAAATAGACCCATCTCGTACGTGTTAGGAGTCAGCAGTGGCCACAACCCACACAGCATGCGTTGTTTGAATCGTGATGTAGATGATCACCATGTTTCAACTCTTCTCTTATCTTGGAAATCAGACATGAATTTCTTTATGGAAATCACATCAAAAAGCATTTTTTATTTATTTTATTGGCAATTTAAGACATCTCAAAACAGCATTCGGAGCATTTATTGCTTTTTTAATGTGACGGGTATCCGATAGTGTTAGCGATCTTTCAAACGGTGGAAGCAATCTCATTTGATCTGTCTTTCCTCCATTGTAGACAGCAGGGTTACCTGCTGTCTAGTGGAAGATCAGAGCCCAACCGGGGGGCTTGTATTGGCTGGATACAACGATACCAGGACAAACAAGAAAAGTATTTCCTTCCTTTTATGATTCTCGTGGGTATTGATGAGCAAAGATCAGTATAAAAACACACCCTCACAAGTCTTTTCTTGAGACATTCTTTTTGTTCAGCTTCAAAACAATTAGACAGGTGACAGCCGATCTGGAGTTGTAAGGCACACACAGAATAGATTTTAAATCCGTTACCACGTTGAACGTGTTTACCCGTCCCCTGCCCTATGAAATATTCAAACCACAGCTACCAAGTATACCTCCCCCCCCCCCCCCCCCCCAGTATGCCTTGACTGGAAGTTGTCACGGCAAAATCCAACGCGGGTTCCTCTTCTCTCTGTAATCTTACTTTTCTTTAGTTTTCTCAACCATAATTTGCTGGCGACCCACCACTCCAGTGTATAGTCTCTCGCCTACCCTGTTGTACGCGGTTGTTGGTGGTGTGCTTGTAAATGCGTCTAGACTTTCTAAGCTTCCACACACCATGTCACTATATCATATAACCCTGTGTGTGTCGCTGGGAACCCTTGGATCTCATGGTGGTGCAACACGCGGGATGAAAAGCAGAGATTCATTTCACAATGAAAATCCCTGCTGCCGTCGTTTCATCAGCTCTTATTGGGTTACAGGGAGGGGGAGCCAATAGAACAAGTGACAAGTTGTTTTTTTATTGACTAATAATATTTTATAATGATACCGGGAAGGGCTCAGGTTATTGCAATAGATGGGACGCAGAGATCTCTGCACTTTTTCTACTTATCTGAACCATCAACAACACAGACCTCACTGAAATATCAACTGTCTGGGTCTACAAAATTCCTGTCTGGATCTTTTAGAAGGAAACCAAATCTAATTGAACCAAGGGCATACGCGGATGTATAAATACTGCAGTAACTATGTATGTGTGTGTGTATGTATGTGTACACACACACACACACACACACACACACACACACACACACACACACACACACACACACACACACACACACACACACACACACACACACACACACACACACACACACACACACACTGTATGCTGTCCTTTTACACAGGCCTGAATCAAAAACAAAATAAAATATGGAGAATTTAGATGGAAAGGGGGGGGGGGGAGCAGCAAACAAACTCTCAAAACCAGCGAAGCATGGAAAGAGACAAAGAGATTTGGTTACACAAGCAATAACGGCAGAGATAGCTGACAACACACATTAGCCACCACATTAAACCATAACACATATAGTGATGGAAATATTTAGAGTGTCAGGCGCGAGTGTATGTGCATGTGTGCTTGTGTTTGTGTGCATGTGCATATGCGTGCGTGTGTGTGCATCTCAATCTCAAAAACAGGGTTCGGACATCAGACCAAGATTGAATTGATGCGTCTACTGCAATCTCACTGCCCCTCTCCTTGACTCTCTCCCCAACTCGCTCTCTCTCCCCATCCATCCTTCCCTCCCTACCATCCATCTGCCCCCTCCCCCAGCTACCATTTCCATCCATCTCTCTCCCCCTCCCTGTCCCTCTCTCCTCCAGATATATGTTGACACTGAGGGGGGGCTCATGTGTCTGTCAGCAGTCACAGGCACTGAGGGTCTCCGGCGCCACGGCCCGTCACAGCCGCTGACTCTTAGGTCATTGGGGGGGGGGGGGGGGGTCCCGTCAAAGGCTGCCAAGCCGTCGGCAGCGCGCGTCGCGGCTGACAAACGTTAAGAAAAAAATCGAAAGAGCTCAAAATCATGAGCGATCAGGGCCTGACCGAGGGGGGGCCGGGGGCCGGGGGCTGGGGGCCGGCGTTGTGGCCCGGGGTTGGGGGGGAGGAGGGTTCTGGAAGCGGTTGGCGCTCCACGGTAGGAAGTCAGATTTGTGTCTGTGCGTGGATTGCACAAATGCGATGGCAAGCAGCTGAGGCGCTGGCTGTGACGTGACCCAAACAAGAGGGGCCCCGCTGGGCCCCGCTGGGCCCCGCTGGGCCCGGAGACTGCAGAGAACAGAGGGAACAGCACGACACACTCACACACACACACACACGCACGCACGCACACAGATTTGTTTATCATCAGCAGTAGCGGCACAAACAAGAACCTAAGTGGCCGACATGTATTCGGCAAGTCTGCAAGAAATGTGAGGGAGGAAAATATTTTTGGTCACAGAACGGCACGCAGCCCTAGTGGCTCTGCTGACGAATCACGTCCCGGAGCTGCAGTGTTGGATTCTGAGTTTTGGAGTTCTAATTCCACGGTCCCCACCCTTCCCTTAGTTTTACGATGTTGCTCAGACGGCTAGATTAATGTGGTTTTAGTAAACAAACCTTGGTTCTGGCACAATATATTATTTTTTCAACATTTCACTGCATTCACTACATTTCAATTATAATAATTGTTGTTATTGTAATATTAAATGAACTCACCTGGTACTAATTTATGCAATTTGTAATAATCAATGTTTTGTGCTGAGTTGTCCTTTTTTTCCAGCCTTTGTTTACACTTCAGATCCCATCTCAATCTATATAGCGGTACAGTTATCTAAGGTGCATCTAAATAAAGATTAAAGATGCGTACATTTAATCCATGTGTTTATTTTGGCTTCCACTCGTTAGCACACAGGGAATCCTAGGGTAACGAGCCCTGCAAACACAATAGAGTTAATGTTCCCCGCGATGCAGTAATTAACATGTGCACCCATACATAAGTGTATGCAAATATGACACACCCCACGTCAGCAAGGAGCGAAGCCCCCCTCCCTCTTCACACAACCGGTTCCAACCGGATCGTATTTTTCCACGCGTCGTCAAACTGTCATTCACTCCTGTCGACTTCCATTTAAATGCAAAACACACCGGCGCACCAGTTGGCTTGGAGTGCGTTGCTAACGCCTACCGCGGCTAACTGGTGGCACGTGCGCGCCTGATGCTCATCCCCAGGGAGCGTTAATCATGAAAAGCGCCGAGCTAAGCGCCGACGGTGGTGGGTGTTTTCTTTCTCTTTTTTTTTTACCCAACTGCCAAGACATAACCCGGCGGTTTCGGGACGTGTTTATTGGCTGGAAGGTTTAATAACTAAGCGCTGTCACGCCGGCAACGGCGCCATCATCTTTCATCTTTCCCACCTGCGTGCATGTACGTAGGTACACCGTACACGCACACGCACACACACACACACACACACACACACACACACACAAACACACTTTCTTCCTCTCCATCTCTTCTTGTCCTCGCCGTTTGAAGGCTCTTCTTCTGATCGCAGCTCCTCTTCTTTACTCTTCTTCTGCTGTGAGCCAGATGCTGATCTCATGGGTAGGGTCAGGTCCCTCTCCCTCTCTCTCATCTCTTCCTTTTGCCTTCTCTCCTCAGACACCCACACACACACACAAACACTGATCCCACCTCCTCCATCGCATCCCTCTTTTATCCATTGAACTCCCCAGTGGAAAGGCCAACTAGTGTGTGTGTGTGTGTGTGTGTGCGTGTGTCTGTCTTTGTGAGTGGGGGTGCTTATTGGACTCCCAAGTCATACAGACATGTAATAAAGGGCTACTTCTGCAACTGCCACATGGCCAAGCCCCACCACATGTCAAATACATCCCATTAATTCTCACAGCACATGAGAGACAGGGGAGAAAGAGAGAGGGAGAGAGCATGAGAGACGAGGGAGAAAGACATGGGATAAGAGACGGGGCAGAGAGAGACGGGGGAGAGACAGAGAGAGAGAGACAGGGTAGAGAGAGAGAGCGAAGGGAGAGAGAGATGGAAGAGAGAACAAGAGAGGGAGGGAAAGAGAAAACAAAGAGTGCAGCATGTGAGACTGTGGGCATGTGTATGTGTGCATGTGCCTGCGTGTGCACATGCGTGTGTCAAACCCAGCTTGTGTGTGTTTGTGTATGTGTGTGTGGCCACGAATACTGATGTCAGTCACCCACACTAACCCGGCAGAGTGACATCTGGGTAATGAAGTCCTGACGATCTTTCTGGGAATGAAATGGGGCCCCAGACAGGACAGCTTTGCCTAATACAGAGTCCGCGCCCACCAGCTCACAGTACTTTGCCTGTGTGTCAGCCTGCAGGCTTTCCTGATGTCTCTGTATTGGCCTGAAGGCTTTGTCAGGCCTGTTTTCTCTGCCTGATTCCGGCAAGAAAGCACAAAGCTGCTTGTCAGGCTGACGCACTGACTCTTGACTAAACCCTGAGTCTTGCAAGTCTTCTTTGATGTAGTGAGGGCACTCCGCCCGATGATGAATATATATGGTTATTTATATATCTATATATATTCTATTTTCCCCTCAGCAGAGCACCATTTCATGCAAATACTCGGTTTCCCCCCGGAACCACCGCTGGAAGTCTGTCCCAGGTTGGAAGCTCCGGGATGAGGAGGTTGAAGTCAATGCCCCGCTCCTCGGCCTGAATAGACCTAATTAGTGCCAACCAGAGGATTATCTATCGATGTGAATGATGTATACATAGATATAAGACAACATGAATCTCTATCTATTCATCTACTCAAACGTATAATGAGACAAATGTATTTTTTTTGTTCAACCCACAACCAGGCAATGCTACGGGAAAGAGTGTTTGTGTGTGCGTGTGAGTGAGATAGTGTATGTGTTTGAGTGATGTGATGTGCTATACATGCACAAACAGACTCCTGCAGCAGTGCCGGGTCGAAGAAATCACACCTCCCTTTTATCCCAAATGGTGAGCAAAGGGAAGCCGAATTCCTAAGTGTTTTTCTGATGCGTTTTGATCCTCCCGACAACATGTCAGTCGTACCAAGGAACAGACGCTACAAACAACGCAGCCTGAGCTGCTCCACTCTGACTCTCCGCCCAACATCGGCGGTCTCTCCCTACACTGTTTGTTCTCTCCCAGAGTCTCCCCGTCCACAGATCCCCCCGTTTTGATTTACACGTGTCTGGCGGGGCCGCGGGAGTGTTGAAAAAAGAAATGAAATGAGAGCAGCATTATTTCATGGTCCAGCGGTGGGGAGCGAAGTACGCCCGGTGCCCCGTCAGTCACCGGGAATCGGTCGGGAGAGGACCGGCGCAGAGGGAAGGGAGCAGCGCACCATCACTCCCGACGTCAGTGCCCTTAAAAGTGCTAATTACTTGTGGGGTGCAGTGGGAGTGGGGTGGGATGGGATGGGGGGGCTGAGCAGGGGGGGGAGGTTGGGGGGTAGGGAGAGGGTGGGCTATGTTGCCGGCCAGCCATTACTCACAATTCAATCAACCCTGCACCTGACATTTCCCCGGCGCTAGTGCCGATCAATCATCTCCCCATGATCGCCTGAAGAACGCACAAATCACTGCCGCGGCTGGCTACCAGGTACATAAGGGTGTACGTGTGTGTGTGTGTGTGTGTGTGTGTGTGTGTGTGTGTGTGTGTGTGTGTGTGTGTGTGTGTGTGTGTGTGTGTGTGTGTGTGTGTCTGTGTCTGTGTGTCTGTGTGTGTTGGGATTATTTATGTGTGTTCCCCTAAGTAGGTGTTCATCCACATGAACAGCTGAGAGAACGTTTGCAGCCCGACTGTCGGCATTTCTGGGATGCTTAACCCCTATCTGCTCCTTTAATCACAGACTTCAGATCCCTGCTTTGGATAAAAAGGGCCGATGTATGAAGTAGTAGCATATGACTAGAAGACAACTAAGAAGGAACAACACCGACGACAGATGACAATTTACAATCATTTCAATATTGTTTTGGTGTCCCCGTGAGTTGCTTTGGATAAAATGTGCCAATGTATGAGGTAGTAACATATGAATATAAGACAACTAAGAAGGAACAACTATGGCGACAGATGACAATTTACAATCATTTCAATGATGTTTTGGTGTCCCCCTTGATTTCCCTATTCCCTCATAGTCCCGTCCCCCAGACTCTCAGGCCCACTGCTCACTTCCTCACACACTTTTACATCTTTCTAAATTGGAGGAGTAGGCCAAGGCCAAGGAAATCAATTCTTCCTCTATTTAGGGAGAGCCATGGATAGATTGGGGTGGCAAAGGTATGATCCAAAATCTATTTAACTCAAGTAACTCAAAAAGTACAATTGTCTTCTGCCAAATGGGCTTTTGGGCATGTCATCAACACAAGAAAAATTTGTACTAAATGTTACCAATTCCTGCCTTCGTAAAAATCTGCTTGAAGCCCAATTCATTAAGCCATCATAGCGTGAGTGTTCCTGCTTCAAACAGGTGAATCCTGTGTATGTACATTCATCTATGCTGCAGTACATTTTGTCATCAATGGCGAAGGCGTGATGCGGCCAACAGCGGCCATGGAGGGTGTGCAACAGTGTTTTGCTGCATACACACGCTCTGTGTATGCAGCAACAGCACCGTGGGGGCAACTGGATGGGGACAGAGTGACTAGACCGGGCCACCTGGAGGGATGCTCTCACCTCATTGCCTGGCCCAGTGGGCAATCACTGGTAGACGTTCCCGTATTGGAATTTACCCCGTTTTCTTTTTTCTTTTTATAAAGCTAACAATTGCTGTGGTGAATTCAAAGAGTAGCCAAGGGTGGAAATCTATGTCGAAAACATCAAGGATAGTACGCTTCTTGGGTGAATAGAAGCCTTTTGAAATAGCCATTTCTGATTGGCTGACAACGATACGAGATGTAAGCATCCATCATCAATAGAAACTAGCGACTGGAAAAACCTGGGGTATGGATTTAAGGGTGTGCAGTACTCTTTATGCATTCTTTCACCGGAACCAATCCTGTGCATTTTGTTGTTTCCTGGATGCCATTTGACTATTTTGCTCATTATTGTGTGCCGTGATCCATCGTTTTTAATGGTGGTTCAGCATGTTTTGCTGTGTCCTGCTTTGGTAATGGCGACCATGAATAATTCACGAGCTTGCTTTGTAAAAACGGCGCACAATACACTGTTGCCATGCCAATCTGAGGCTCAGGTGGCAGGCAAGGAGGGGCGGGCACTGGTTTGGAAACATTAGCCAGCGCACCGGTTGATATGCATCAGCGCGCCAAGGGCAGTCTGCCTATAAACCCATCCATCAACATCTGAACTTCCAATCACTGGAGACCCAGATACCCCGGTGCCTAAGATGGCTCCATCTCCCTGAACACAGATCACCGTCCGGCTTCAGCACGAATAACTATTAATCACCACTTGTTTATGCATCGACTTCCCTCCATTCAATTATTTATTTTGTTCTTATTTGTCGAAACGTTCCTTCACTCCCCCCTTCGCTCTGTTTCCGTCCGTCTGCCGTCGTTGCGTGTGTGCCTGCGGCGCCGCCACTGCTCGCTCAACGCTCTTATTTGTCTGAGTGCAGGTAGGTGGGCTAGGCCGTGGCATCTTGACGGATGCGCTGTGGACGGTGTATCCGCCAGATGGAGTGCGCAAAATCCAACGACGCCGGGCGATTCGAAGTGGAGCCATTTTAGATTTCCTTCCTTTAGGCGGGGGGGGGAGGGAGGGGCCGGAATTCAGGGCAGCATACTTTTCTTCCCCCCCCAAGCCCCACCTCCCCTCGTTTCTCCTCCAGTGGGGCGTCCCGTGCCCGACTCCTTGGTCACAGGAGTCTGTAATGTATACGATCACAGACTGTGGGCGCAAAAGAGAATAAATCAACCCACGAATAGAATCATTTTTACTCGCTCTCTGACGAAAACCCCCGGGAGAGACTGGGGGGGGGGGGCGGCAGTAAGAGGGTATGGGGTGGGGGGGGGGGTTGCTGTTGCTCCATCGCCGTACCGGGCTGTCACACACAGAGACAGAGAAGGGGGGGTGGGGGGGAGTCACTGGAGCACTAGCATGTCAGCGTAATGGAATTAGACAGCGCATTTAGTGGCTGCGCATTGTCCTTGCTCATTTGTGCCAGCGGTCCCATCCCACATGGCCCTGGTCACCCCTTGGAGAGCACTGACCACCAGGATACAGCTCATCAACCACAATGAAAGGATTAGCCGTAAAAGGACAGCGGGGGGGGGGGGGGGGGGGTATGGGTGGGATGGGTTTGGGGGGGGGCGGCTAAATGTCAGAGCCTGGCACCTGCTTGCTTTACTATGGCCCCCACTCCCCCCCCCCCAAAATCCCTTTCAAAACACACACACACACACACGTTGGTGTGTGTGGACAGGCAGGGGAAGGGGGCTGATCAGTAGGTCCAGCACAGCAAGTGTTCAATGATGTCACACACGCTGAACGTTTAAATTTTTTTTAATACTGAGCAATGCAGAATTCGAGCCATTCACTCACTTGATAGTGGCAACATTGTCGGCCCATTTGAGTTCCAGTCCCTCTCTTTCAACACACTAAAGAGGGGAGGAATCGTTTATTTGTTGTCTGCGTTTCCGGATAGTTTTGCTGGCATTTTGATTTGCCATTTTGCTCCCTCCAGAATCTTCACATGTTCAAGTTCAAGTATAATATTTTTGTTTACCACTTGTTTATCGCTTGTCAGCCAGCCAACAACGTGAAGAAAAACCACAATGTGGTTTCTACCAGGGGTTGTCAAAATTTGAGAAAACCAACCCTCCTCAGAGTGAAAAACTGTCTTCAATATTAGTTTTTCAACAGAAAAAGGGACAGAAAGACAACTTTATGTAGTTAGCGCCGAGGAAACAGTGTCCGAGCAGCGTGGGAGACATATCCCATTGAAGAGACCGGGGGCTTTTGATATCCTGTAGAGCTGAGGCTCCAGAAGGATGCCATGCTTATGCAAGACGGCAGCCCCTCACACTTCAGCAATGGGCTTCTTCCCCCCTCTCTGACAAGCAGTGGCGCTCATGGTAATTGGTTCGCGACCGTCCAAAGACACAAGTTCACCTGCTCAACATTAGCATGGAAGCTGCCTCAGGTGTGCCCCCCCCCCCCCCCCCTCCCTCCCTCCCTCCCTCCCTCCCTCCCTCCCACACACACACAGGCACACGCACACGCACCCTTTGCTCCAGTCTAAGCTATACACATGCACGCACAGATGCCCTAATCTTGTCAAAGCATACCAGGCAGTCACAGACAGACGAGCAACGCAGGCCATCTTCTGCTTGTGCGCCGTGATCAATGGAGATCACTTCATAGGGAAAGAGAGGGAAAGCACTGTGTGCCAAGAGTCTGTTTTATCCAGGCTGGGGGAGCGGGCTGGTGGGGGGAGGCAGAGAGGGGGTTTGGGGAACGGGAGTGCTATTGACAAGTAAGAAGAATAAAACTGCCACCAGCTGTCACATCAAGGGGAGGGGGGCCGAGATCAAGAGATTTTCACCCGCTTACCTCACTTTTCGCGGTCGTTTTTCAAAGTTTTGCCAGGTGAAAGGGTTTTCACAAGAAACTCTGGCTGTTTGTACACCAAAAAAGAATGGGTTCACATTTGCAATCTTGTTTGTAAATCCAGATATAATCATGTATCTACATATGAAATTATAGACACATAGCTTGCACAATTATACCGCCCCTAAAACCATAACAGCAAAGAAACCGAAAAGACATAACCACAAGCAGCAATTTCAGCATGCCAGCATTGTCGAGACAGTTATTTAGCCAACGTAAGTATAAGGGGTTCACTACTATAATTACATGCTGAATTGTTGAAAACGTTGTACAACCTCGATACCACATGTGACGCACACAGCGTGAAGGAAGAGTTTAAAACTGTCAAATCTGAGCTAGACATTTAAGAACATCCAGTTTTATTTCTCTCACACAACCACACACACACACACCCCATCCTTTCAGGATATTGAAGTCGCCATATATTTGGGCTATCCATTAGTAAGAAATACATTATACATGCACTTTAAAAATATTCATGAACTGTCCAACACCGTTATACGAGTGGTGTGTTTGCGTCCCTCCACCGTAAGACCGAGTTTTTGTTTACAGTTGATGTTGGTTTTCGTGTTAATCCATGCGCTGCTCTTATTGGCTGCTTTGTCAGAGGGTTGGCAGGGTAACTGCCAACAGGTTTTTTTTTTTTTTACAACAGAGATCCTTTAGTTTTACAACAAAAGGATCAACAGCATATACTGCAGGACTAACGTCGAAAGAGGGCAACAACACCATTTCCTAGACGTCACGTTTTAGCGTGTACAAGCGTGGTGGGATGCTAATCACGATTTAATCCGTGAAGTGAACGTAAGTGGAGACGAAGCGCCGGGTAATGAGGCCTCCTGTCGCAGAGGCTTGTTTGACACCAGGATAATGCCTCCACTTAATATGATTTAGTCAACAGAATAATCACCCCACCGCCGCGGAGAGGGACTCCCCCATCAGGGTGTCCGGAACCAGAAGCGCTGGCCCTCAGGGTTATAGACGCAAAGGAATCAGGGAGGATGGGAAATGGTGAGGGAGTTTGAAGTGTGCCTGTTTTTAATCCCTCCGAAATATCCAGGACCCAAACTGTCGGGGACCCAGGGCTGTGAGCAGATGGAATATTTGCCGTTGAGAAACCGAGGGGGAAGAACAATGGAGTGGGAGACTTTAAAAGTTAAAAGCGAAGCATAAAAAAAAGAACCCCCCCCCCCTCCCCCCCTCTGTGCCAAGGCCATAGCCTCCATTGCTGGAAGACTTTACAGTGCTGTCAAGCCTTGTGGAAGACATTAATGCCATCTGCCCTCTGTCAGGCAACTGGCAACTTCCAAAAGTCACTTGTATTTATGCATTTTTTTTTTTGTCACCTGCTGTCGGCCCGACATGGAGGGGGAGACACACCTTTAACAGACTTCAGATGCACCACCCGACCTCATACTTGTAACTGGATGACTCCTCTTTAGGTTGTGTGTGTGTGTGTGTGTGTGGGGGGGGGGGGGGGTCATTTGGCTGACAGCGCTCTCTGTGTCTCCAGAGGGACCAACTGTGTATGAAGTGCTAAATGGAGACCTTTGCTTACAGCCACACACTTTTTGATGAAGTCAGCAAGTGACGGGTTGCTCTAAGGGATTATCGTGTGTGTGTGTGTGTGTGTGTGTGTGTGTGTGTGTGTGTGTGTGTGTGTGTGTGTGTGTGTGTGTGTGTGTGTGTGTGTGTGTGTGTGTGTGTGTGTCTGCATGGGGAGTTGATTCATGCAAGCGTCTGTATTTGTATATTTGTGTGCGAATGCAGCACAGCGAGGAGCGACTTAGGTAGGTCTAATGTGTGTTGTGTAAGCGAAACACGCTTGGCAGGGGCACAGTGTATTCATCGGGGTGTGTTGTGGGGGCTTAAGTGTGTGCGTGCGTGTGTGTGCCAGTGAGCGATAGAGAGAGACACAGGTATTGTGTTCACAGACAACATTGTATGTTTCGATTGTGTGTGTGTGTGTGTGTGTGTGTGTGTGTGTGTGTGTGTGTGTGTGTGTGTGTGTGTGTGTGTGTGTGTGTGTGTGTGTGTGTGTGTGTGTGTGTGTGTGTGTGTGTGTGTGTGTCTCTGCGTGGAAGAGAGTGAGAATGCGATAGAGAGCTTGAACGAGATGAACAGAAAGAGATACAGAGCGACAGATAAGACCGATCAACAGCTATAAAGGGAGACACAGGGAGAGAGAGAGAAAGAGATGAAACCAGATATAGACATTGAGGCAAACATCATTTCCCAGTGACCGGCATTACATGAGGTCCCCACTACAAGCTCATCATATTTACGAACTCTTTTCCATTGTTCCGAGTGGAATCAATGGGCACCAGCGCCACCTACATCATCACCTCTTTTAATCCTGAACAGAATGGCCCGGCCCGGCAGCGCTCTCCACTGAGCATCCATATTGTCATTCAGGTGCAGCTCCCACCGCGGCGAGACAGTCTGCCCACACAAAAGGCTGAGAGACATGAAAAGGAACCTCCCACACGCTTCAGATGGACCTTAAACAGTTAATATGCTAATGTTAATAAACTAGATGCCATTGTGGGGAAGGAAGTGGGTTGGGGGAGTTGGGGGATTTGCAGTGAATTTCAGCAAGCATGGATATGCGAATCCACTTAGACAAGAGCAATGTAGAATAAATTAACAAGTAGTCTAGTTCATGTCTAATTTCTAGTTAACGCCTCAGAGACTGGGATTCTTTGAGATGGGATATTGCATTTCAGATTGCGGGAAAAGCCCCGGCTATCAATTTTGGCCACCCCCAACTTGAAGTAATCAATATGGGATCTGGCGACTGCACCCCTGGTCCATGGGATACGATTGGATAATGTCAAGGATGGGTGAAATTATGTGGAGATGCGATTGGATACGAAATACAAGCCAACACCACAAAACATGAAATATAACCCACAAGCACCAGACTTTTAAGAAGAGAAAAAGGCCGTTTTTTTTTCTATTACTGCAATGCTTCACAGTGAGGCACACTTTTAGTACACTAGCAAAGAATAATGGGGATGGTGTTTCCACAGGTCCCGAGAGAAACTACCGAAGAGGCAGAGGTGGGGAGGAACACCTTCCTTAAGGGATCATACCAGCGGCCAATGTTGGAGAAAGGAGAACAATAACTCCCCTTTCTCAATAACATTGTGAATCGTGTATCAATACTTAAACTTGAACTTCCAAATGGTAATAACATTGGAAAGATATCTGTAAATAAATATACTGTATATGTAAACATTGTAGAACTAATATAGATTTTTGATACATATTCTTTATGCATGTATTTCCTTTGACTTTGCTAAAACTATTCAACATTACTTTTTTTTTTACTACATTTTATTTTCAACCTCACTTTGCACTACAGCACTCGCCACATTTTCTCCAGGAAACTCATTTTCTAGTTTACTACCATGATTATTCGTAGTACTCTCAGCATAGGCAGATGGGTCTTACGAGTATTCCAGATTAAAACAAGTTTATCCCTTTTTGTTGGCACGGTTGAACTTGGTTTCGAGAACTGTAATAGGCTGCTCTTTGGACCGACATTTATGGAAGAAACACGCTTTTAAGTGATTTACTGGGCAAGTATTCCGGGGAGTAGATGTTGAAGGCCATACTACCGTTATTAATGACTAAGATGACCTTCCAAATCACTTCAAATGACATTCCTGCAGTCCTGGGTATTATCGTAGAACAACGCGACACCATAGACCAAGTCACTCATACTTAATAGGCCTTTGTCAAAACGGACAAAGTGGAAACAAGACCTTAATGTTAACTACCTGCTGATCCTTTGCAGCACGCCAACGATGGCTTCATGGCAAGCTGTGCAAATTGTTTTTGTGTCATCTTATTCCAAAGGTCACCCAGTATTTTTATCGAACCATCACAAAGACAACATAATGACACCACATGGGACTGAGTAACGACAGGAAGGAGAAGCCCAGGCCTTCCCACCCTCCTCGCACACAACCAACGGGTGTGCAAGCAAGCAACACCAGTATGAAACCTCAAGTGTTGGTGTCTGCTACTGTAAAGAATGGATTGACCCTCATGGCGCCTGTTTGAACGTGACGCAGCCCGCAGCAGCACTCAGCCGGTACACCTGGTATTTTTAACTGACTCCTCCCCTGCGTTCACGCCGGCCAGGGATTGGCTGCCAGCCCTTCCTTCAGATGTGCAAGCCCAGCCAAATGGTTGGCATCAACTTTGTATTTGCCAGCAAACAAAGAGACAAAAGTAGGGCTGCGAGAGCCTGTGGTGACGCAGTGGAATGAGTTGTTAGTCACTTTCTTCAGGGGGAATGCAACAGCGATAAGAACCCATTTGCTTTGCTTTCCAAACATTTTCATTTTTTGGTTTGAGTTGCGTATATAAATGAGCAAATTGCTCCAGCTGCATGGACATTGCTGGCTGGCAGTCCTTTGGGGCATCCATAGAGATAAAGTGACAGAACCACATGGAGTGTATATTCACTATGTGCAATTATATGGCATTTTTATTGTGCAGAGATGGGCTTTAGAGTCGTGCGGCAACACCCAATGTGCATTGTATCAGGATGGTCTATTTAATACTAGCTCAATTTCCTCCAATCCATCATCCATAATAACCATTCATATCAAATTGAAGTCAAACATGTCCACTAAATGCAACTAAATGCGCAGTGTGACAGATGTCACACTGCGCTTCTGTCAGCAAAACCTTGTCTTTCGCGCGAACACACACACACACACACACACACACACACACACACACACACACACACACACACACACACACACACACACACACACACACACACACACACACACACACACACACACACACACACACACGTCCTGTTATGGAGTGTACCCTCACTGCAGATAAACAAGAGTCTGGTGCAGGGAGGGCTACTCTGGCGTTGCTTACTTTGTGGCTCGTCTTCAGACTCTAATGGCTTTACCCGTGGCATAGCCTCCAGACATGGCAACAAAACAACTCACGAACAAACAGACAAACGGTGAAATGTGAAGATCCATCGCCAATGTTTTCATCTCTTCCATACCACAGAACCGCGCAGACTTGACCTTGTCGCCGTCTACGCCTGCCCACCACTGCGCCTCGATCCCAGATGTTTTCCCCTTTCTTCCCCTTATTTTTAGATCACTTTAAATGGAGCGCAGGCATCGTTATAACGTCTAATGCCCATTTGGCTAAAGGTGATGCAGTTACGATGGTGGTGGAGGGGATGGCGGTGGAGGAGGAGGTGCAGGGCCACAGTGCACGGCTCCTGTCCCTAATGGTCCTCATGCAGTATTTAAAGGAAGAGAGAGCATGGAGGAGCGCCAGAGCCCTTCAGCTCCCAGGGGCTATGGGGACAGAGTAAACACTTTTGCAGGTAATGGGAAGTTCCACCGAGATTGGAAAATCTAAAAGGAAAAAAATAAAAAGTTTTCATATCACTCTTTGTCGTTCGCTGGCTCACAGGAACGCGGCAGCAGAGACAGTAACACTAAAACTGTCAAGGAAATGATCAAGTCGATGCCGGCAGATGGGACATGACAACATGGCCAGGAGACTGATGAAGGGACAAAAAAAGGAAAAAGGCAAGACTAGGCAATCCAAATTGTGTTATCCTCGTCGCCTGCCAGTTTGTGAGTCGCCAGACTCGCCACGTTCTCGCAGGCTCTGGGTAAGTGATAAGCGTTGCGCATTAATGATTGTGTGTAACGGCGCGGTGTTATGACTCATTGTAATGTCCTACAATGTTAGGAGTGTGCGACGAGGCTGTACGCATTGGACAGCAGTTTTTCCATTTATTTTAATGTTTATATATATATATACATATATATAGCTCTGATTACACTCAGACATGCTTTCAAAGCGAGATACCTATGGGTTCTTTGAGAAAATGGAAATAAATAAGTAAACAGAACAAATGTTGTTTTGATGAACTTCAAGTGACTCGCATGCAATCTCGTCTTCGCCCGAGCTCTTATTTCGCATGGCAACACTTTGCTGACTTTCTCAAGAACTAGTGACATTTTAAAAGCCCCACTTCTGTCCTTGCGGTTCTTTGTGCTTGGAAAACCATAGTATGTCAAACAGTAGGGGCCTGTTTATAATCCATGCTCCGTCAAAATCTGTTACGGACTCGTAGTCACAATGTGTGCTAGTCGTTATTGGGGTTTGTCAATTTTGGCTGATGCAAAAAAAGTATTTTGGGGAAACGTTTGACTTGAAAAATGTTACGCTCGAAAGATCTCATTTAACATTTCATTTTGCTAAATATATGTATTTTTACAAAATAAGCGTTAAATTTGAACTTACGTAAGATGAACACATTGCAGTACAGAACAGAAATACCAAGTGATTGTCATGGCAATTGTCTTTTAAAGCAAGGTTTCGAAAGTTAACCGGAAACAAACTCATAATATCATGGTCTATAAAAAATTCTAATTAAAATCAATTCTAATTCATTTGGCATTTGACATTAACCCCCATTTTATTTAAACATGCAACAGTTTCCCACAGGTTGAGAAATGTAAACAAGCAAATATTAAAAAGATTACAGGTAGAGTGAGAGAGAGAAGAATAATACACCACAAAGCTATAATTTGTTTGTCTTGTTGAGATAAAAAGCAATTAAATATCCACTGGTGTCTGTCAGGCTAAATCATACAGAGATATAATTTTGTAAACCTTTAAAACACTAGGTCGAGGACGCAAAAAATATGTCATTCATGGACAAGTGTATTGTGAATAGTAGTAGTTTGCCTTTACACAATAGCACCTGAGCCGTCAATAATGAAAGTCAGAGGCACTGCAGAAGAACTACTGAAGAAGCTGTTTGGAAAAGTTACAACCACACGGACACATCCACCAGTAGCTCCACAAAATCACTGTATCGCGACCTCAAACCTGACAGGGCGAGCAATAATAATGGTGTATTATTAGTGTCGTTTTTTGGGGTCTACCAAAAGGAAAGGAGAAGCAAATTTGTCTTCTTCCAGGTTCAAAATAAATACAATTAAAATTAAATAAAAAAATCCCACCTAAATGGCGCTTGGCCTTCTTGGCCCATCAACCAGGAGTAGGAGCACAGGAGGAATATGGGAAAGGATAAAATACAACATATAATAAGTCCTCGTTGTCACTCCTCCCGCCGTATTAATGAAATACTACAGTTTCTGAACAAAGTGGGAATGTGAACGTCTAAAGGGCTTACTATTCCCCCCCTCTTGCACTTTCAATTAACAAGGAAGTGGGAGCGCTGCAGACACCAGCACACTTACCCGGCTGGCTTTAGATTGATTAAATGTATAGCCCCGTATGTAATGGAGACTGCATAAGTAAGAACAAGTAGCACATACATCAAAATGAGCTTTGTAACGATAGCTCCAGATCCATTTGAATACTAATCCCCTTACTCTTTCTTGACGGGAAATCGTCACAAAGAAGCAGATTTTGTGTTTTGCCTCCATACCTCAAGAGTAGTAGCTACCTGTGCCAAATAAAGCAGTTTAGCAAAGCAACAATTCAACCATGTTCACCAGCCAGTCCAGTAAATCCCATGCAGTGACATGTGACCCTGAGGTAACAGTCTGGAGGAGCTTCCCGATACATGGCTTGCTGTTGAACGCTGTTTGGATTAAACATTCAACTAAAGGAATCGATCAATGTTCAGTTTTATCAGGAGTCTGCATTTGCTTTAGAGAGCCATTTAAAATCAGTTATTCATTAAATAAGATACTGTTTAGTTTCTACATAAGTTCAGTGACTATGCTTGCAATGAGAGTTAATTATTAACATACTTCAGGAAATTATATCCATGTAAGTGTTCCTAAAAATAAACTATCCTCATCCCATCTGATAATGTCAGCAGTGCAATAGCTGCATGGGAGCCCTAAACAACCCAAACTAAGTACACAGTGTAACAAAGACCACTACGTGTCACTTTGCATGCACATTACTCCATCTTAATACCACCTCAAACCGGCCAACCCTTTCAGGCATTTAGTCAAAGGCCACGGGTTCTTTGCGGCCTGTCTCTTCATAAAAATAATGATAGAATTACCTCCTCTCCTTGCTCAGTGTGCGCAGTAAAATGTCCTCTGTGTCTCAGATTGAGAACACACAAATTATGTATTTCTTCGCCTCGGCTCACCCCATTTCCATTCTTTATTGTGCCTCTTCAAAAGGCCTGCACACCTTTTAGCTCAGTGTTTGTGCAGTGACTCGTCTTGGGCACGGCGGCATAATAATGCAAAGATATATACATATTCGTGAGATGAGTATTTGAAGAAGTTGTCTTTTTGATATCACTGCAAAATCTGTAAAATAAATGTATTCAGAAGAATATTGTTCAGACAAACCCACGGTAAGTAACCTTGCACATTGTCAGTAACACGTGATGTATGATGGATTTAAGATATTTTCAGAACGATTTCAAAGTGTTGAGAAACAACAGCAAAAGGCTTTGTACACAAAATATATAGTGACAAAAAGGGAAACCAAGGTTACCTAAAAAACACAGCATTTCACCCATTTCAGAAAGACAATTTCTGCAGGTATTTTAAGACATCTGCTCTTGATGTAGCATCTAGCGTCGTCTCCTGGGCAATTTGCAGTCTCCTGAACAAGGCAAGAGGCGGAGAGGGAGGAAAATAACCATTTCATATTGTAAACAGAGGTGTGCGTCTCCAGTTGATGTTTTTTACCCATTTGTCCCTACAGAGCTCCCAAAAACCTTTATGTTTTTCACTGTATATCAAATACCAAATAATGTTCATGAAATGTAACTTTTCTTGTGTTAAGTATTTAGTAGTTAATTATTAATAAAAAATAAGTATGTTTATTTTTCGTACTATACAATATATATACATCATTGGACTTCATCTAATATAATGATCTTCTAACGGTAAAAACAATAATACCAGACTGTATAGGGTATTAAATACAGTGAGAATAATCATAATCAATTAGTGAGGAAAATGTATCTGTACTTTAATATCTGTCAAGTTTACACATCTTTAATCTAGCATCGTTGTGTGTGTTCATAAACTTAAAAGGTATGATATATACTGGCAATTATGCATTCAAATATCATAAAACAAATAGAGCTGTTATATTTTGTTGAGTTGTTTACTTTGATTTTCCAAATTGTTTCCAACAATGTTCAAACCCAGAGTAATCCATGGCTTCATTAACAGTAACGGCCTGTTACATTGGGCTAGCTTAATTCATTATTGGAATCAAACCGAGGTTCACCAATGAGAATTAGGTATCGCAGGAACACACTAAATTCTCAACGAGGACTTGTGTACTCATTTGCAGGCGCTTGGTGTGAAAAGATATGATTTTCCACCAATATACAGTCCTATGTGCCTTACAGCCACACTTGAGCTCCACTGGCGGACGTTCTTTACTTGCTGTTTACTGCTGTGGTGGGATACACTTCTAAATATTGACCACAGATGGCTCTATAGAGAGAAGTGTGCCTGCCTGACTGTCTCCTCAGCAGGTAAACACAGCTGGACACACCGGACTGATAGCAGTCATCGTGTCTTCAGTTCCCCCAAATCACATTGTTGTAATTCAGTGTGTGAATATCTGTCGAATATCCAATGTCATTCCAAATAAAAATATAACAAAAAAAAAGTTAAAACCCTAGAGGCAGAAATAATAATTACCTTAAAAAATACTGAACAAAATTCGGATTTTATTGGCAAGCGCTTTAACATAGGGTAATGTCGCAGATGATGTTGATCAGGGGTTATAAATTGTATATTTATTATGTTTATTTTATATAAAGCATGGATTTTAATGGAAAGTTCACTAACTCAAATGCATGAGAACGCGAGCTAATTTGACAACGGAAAGGACGTTTGCTCGGACCATCTGGTGACTTCCATTCTCCCATAATGTAAAATGAGAACGAAAATGATGCCCATCTTTTTTCCGTTTCTGGTTGTTATTGTAATCAATCTGAAGGGCGGCAAGGAGACAATGTGGACGGCATCCCTTCAATTATTCAGCACAGTGGAACTTTTTCATCAACCGTTCTCAGAAGTTTCAAAAGCAGAAGCTGTTTAGATACAGGGGAGGGAAGGGAACAAAAATAAGAAATGCACGAGTTGATTGTTTCCTTTGCTTTGAATAATATAGAGAGAACGCCACCTGCTTCGACTACATGCTGTGGCTTTGATTTGAAATCACTGTGGCTATTGGGTTGAGCCAAAAACAATGTTTTGTTTTGGGAAATTAAGGCCAGAAGCTATCAAAAATAACAGCTGCAATGTCAATTCCTTCTTGATTCTTGACCCAAGTTAACACTTGGGTCAGATAAACACTTTTCTATGTATAACACAATGTGTGTGGGGGGGAATGAATCCTGATTCATTCCACTCAAGATTTGTGACTGAAATGTGTCATACATATGAATACATATGCGTGTGGGTTTGTACCCTCATGTACTCTCCAATGCTTCAATCTAAATTTGAAGATCACAGATAGACGTGCATAGTAGAGCACAGGGGTTAATCCTTTCTAACACACACACACACACACACACACACACACACACACACACACACACGAGTGAAGCATATTAAAAAGGCTGAATCGTTGCTGACATTCAGCCATAGGTACCAGAAGTAGAAAATATTAAATAAAAGGAAGCACTTTTACCGTGACATTACATTACAGTACATTGGTGCACTTAGGAGGTTGGAGGTATCGTTCGGCTGCCACAGATCTGTGTGTGTGCCAGAGTATTGCGTTGCACGGGGTTGCTCTTCATTATCAGATCGCCATGTCTGGTAAATGGTAAACTAATAGTCTGCAGAGCGCAGTGGAGATGAGCACATATTAAATATAATGGAGGCTACCTACATGCAATGCTCAGTCGATTCAATCGCAAACCTGTAGTCTGCGATGTAATGCAGACTACATCATTAGGAAAAACAAACATTTATGATACAAATGCACCAGGAAACAGCCTGTTCGTCACCATGTGTTTCTTTGATGCAGCAATGAGAATACGAAAAGGAGGAAAGGAAATGCACAGCGGAAGACATTGCTTGTGAAAGAACGATTATGCCACGTATAAGGTTTAACGTATGCGGGCAGATTTGAGTTCACGAGAAAAAGAAGTTACAACAATCTTCTAAACAACACGCTTAGATTGTGTGCAAAGAATTAACTTAGCAGACAGCCTTCGGCTGTCTGAAACACATTAGATTGATGGGTGTATGACCGTGTGTGGCCTTTGTGCATCTATCTGTGTAGGTGTGTGTGTGTGTGTGTGTGTGTGTGTGTGTGTGTGTGTGTGTGTGTGTGTGTGTGTGTGTGTGTGTGTGTGTGTGTGTGTGTGTGTGTGTGTGTGTGTTTAAGCACATGTACGTTTGCGTATGCACATGTGTGTGTATGCATGTGTACTGTGTGTTTGCGTGTGTGTGTGTATGTGTATTTTTTATGTGTGCATGTGCGCACGTGAGTTGTGTGTAAATGTCAAGTAAGTGAATCAGTAAATGCTGTAGAGCGAGACTGTGCAACTGTGCCAATCTAATGCCACTGTCTACCAAGCAGCGAGAAGCCCCCCACTAGACCAAATAACGGCCTTAGTACAAGGCTGACGATGGAGTCATTACATTCAAGGCTATTTGCATGCGGTACATTTAATATATTTCTTCAATGCATATGCCGATAATGGGCCCCTTATGTCAGGCAAACCGGTTGTCAGACATGGGCATCCGAGAGCAGACAAGCCTTGGGTGTTTTATGGTTGCTTTCTGAGCTTCTTTTAACCCCTCTTTTGCACTAAACGACATTGGTAACGGAGAAGAAAAAGTAGAAGAAAGAAAAAAGGGTGGTAATTAAAGTGGCCTGTTTTACTTGTTTCTCATCTGAACGCAGTTTAAGTTTCCTGATAAAAAAAAAAGGAATTAATTTAATTGAATTTGCAAAACAAATGGAACAAATTATGGAACTCATTGGCGCACAATAAAGCCATTAGACACCATTAATAGGCCTTTCCTGGCATTCAATTCTGTAGTGTTAAAGTATAATATTTGGGAAAGGAAAACTCAAACAAATAAATTAAATTAATAAAAAGGTGTCCATAAGTTATTCATAGTTTCCTCCTAATAGTATGCTAATGTACTGCCAAAAGTTTGGATTTGCCCAAAAAAAGCTGGATATATTTTCCGTAATGTGTTCAGATTCATTGGAGTCCCTGACAACGAATGGGAAGCTAACCTTTGCATGAAAATAAGAAGGTCTAAAATCTCAAGAATGTCCTTTAATCTCAACCATTGTCAAGTCAAGTTCATTGTATTAATCAATTAGAATGAGCCATCAGTGTCCTTCTCAAGTCTTCATTAACTTCATAATTTCATTCAAACGCTGCTATAATAATCAACCGAATTCGTTCCGCAGCCTCCGGATGTTGCATAAATTCTCAATGGCAAACACTAGCCACCTCTTTCAACCCACGCCTCCAATCATAAAGGAGGACGTCATTCTTCACCACTGTTTGCTTTCAAAGAAAAACTCAACTTGTGGTAAGGCTGCCTGGGGAGCACACATAGCTGTGAGTGGATGCTGCGCGGGTGGTGGCGCTACGTAGCCTTTTCAGCGGAGCCCTTGGGCTAAGCCCTCTAAAAAGGGAAAGGAAAAAAACCCTCAAGGGACCAACCATTGAGGAAGGATCCCTCCTTCAGGGGACGGTGAGAGGTGTGGTGGATGCTGGAGCACATAATGGTACAAACACTGAGCAGAAATGAAGATCGGCAGTTGATTAGTAATGTGTTACAAATTGTATAAATGATGACTATGGGCTGGCTAGGCCCTTGATCTGAGTAAGAAGTTCACATTAAAAATAGTAATCTATTGCTCAACTCCCATGCTGATACACGGGGTGCAAGCAACTCATCAACATGAAGTGTGGAAAAAGCAATCAAAGCTGATTATTTGTATGAGTTGGATTAGTATGGGATCCATCAAGGGCCTACTTCGCTTTTTTATTAAATAGAAATAACCTAACAAATCAAAAGGATGACACATACATTATCAACGCATCAAGGGCTTTGAAGTGGGTAAATAGTACATCCATGTTAAATAGCATAATTTAAAAGGCACAGGGAAACACATTCTGGGACACACCCCTGACGGCAGATGTGATCCACACCGTCTGTTTACTCCAACCTCAAAATCTCGGAGATGCAAACCACCACTCCCCCCCACCCCAACCCACACACTCCCCCAATTCTTCGCTTCGTGTCATCTGCAGACAAGGATAAAATAAATACATTTACTCAGTAAACTAACCTGCTCATGGCTTTTGCTTTGCACTGCTCAACTAGAAATGTCTGGGGGGAAAAGATATGCGTACATCAGCTTTTGTTTGGATGATGCAGTTCTCTGGGGAAATGGCTGATGGCATTCGTCATTTTTTTTTCCTTTTCCTCGCTCACACTAGCAAAGTTCTCCTTTGGGAGAGGAGCCAGGAACGGTGAACAGGGTGCATCTCTTAATGACGAACATCCAAATCTTCTCTGACACATTATATTTGGGTAAATTAAACAATAGCATAGGATAATGGGAAACATTTTCTTCGATGACACAAATTGTGGATGATTGCACTCATTTGAATTTAAATGGACAGATTAAGGGATGAACGGGGAGTTAGTCCTTCTAGTTGATAGAAGAGGGGTTCGATAAATTATATATATTTATACACCCACACACACATAGTCCTAGTAATGGTTGCTTTCCCAATGTTAATTGAAATGAGAATATCTAAAACAAAGATGAACAAATTAACAGCTATTAATTCTAAGATGGGAAAAATATGTGCCTTTGAACGGTAAAGATTATCCCATTTGAACTGATTTCTTGGATCCTTGAGCCGCTATTAACATGAATATGTAATGTTATGCATGTCTGAATAAAATGCTGAGCACAAATGCTCAATCGTCAGAGAGGAGAAGCAGGTGCGGTACAGGGTACAGTAGAACAGCAACATATTACGAATGCTTATGCAGCAAATGCCACATGGCAAATACGTTCAAAAAAGCACAGAAACAAAACTAACACCATAACATCAGGGTTGAACCGATTAGTAAGGCAACACAAACGCTACTAGAGTATTCTTTCCTTCTCCTTGACTCACATTAAGAAACATAGAGCAGAGAAATACCCAGTTCCTCTAACCTCTTTCACTTGGATCGAAGCTTTGTTGATTTACTTCCTCTCTTTGCAAGTCAATAAGGCACTTGGGCAAAAACGAGAAAACACAATGCTACCTGACCTTGAGCGCTAGAATGCCTGAAAATCAAGAATGAGCCTCACATAAATGCCTCTCAACCCAATGATGAAAGAGCATTATAAAAGCCCCAAGCGCAATAGAATCATCCCCTCATTTTTACTATAATCCAACCGTAATGATTAAACTAGGAACAATGTAGGCTGTTATGTCCATTAAAGGCTAAGAATGTTTTTTGGAGTAAATATTGCCCCTCTAAATTTCAATAATTGTGTGCCTCTTAATGTAATTCCATGTCATCACCAAGGAAAAGGTTAACTTTTAACCTGCACTAATGCCTAATTCCTTTGTTCTTCATGACATTACAACCAAATGACTACACCATAATAAAGATGACTAGGCTTCTAATCCAGCCAACAGCCATACACGATAAAATCTCATTAAATCCCTTGAAGCCCATTTAGTATAATATGACCAAATTAGTCTTATAGCTTATAGCTTACATATAGCCGGCATTAACACGCGTTTGTGCAAAGATTTACAGTGCAGGTTTACAGTGTGGGTTGCCTAATCTGTTAATCAAGGCAACTCCCAGAATGACGGTCTCCCCCATTCTCTCTGCAAAGAGCTCAGAGCAGAGATTTAGACCAGCAGGGTATCCCCCCTACATTCAGGCCGGCCTTCATTAAAACACAGACGGGACCACATCCTCTCCTTCAGTCATTGCTCCTCTTCCATGTCGCTCTTTGTCTTTCTTCCTCGCTCTCACTGATCTCTGTTTGTTCGCCACAAGAAAAAAAGACTCCACGCATCTTTACCACCGCAACAACATTGTGGAAAACAAACAACTCCCTCCCACACGCTTTGATCACGTGAAGACCAGCAAGCGCCCCCGACGGCAATCATTGGCAGGAGATGGTAACGGTGGGTAATTAAAAGGCCACTGGGTGCAGGAGTGGCAACAATGAAGAGCCGTGTGTCCTGGCTGCCCACACCCACGGTTTGCCTTTAAATATATTTACGTGGGCTATCTATGCGAGGCGACGCCTGGCTCCCGGCTGTAAACAAGAGGGCCTAGCCGCCCCTCTATGCGGGTTCATTACATCTTGAGCACATGAACTTGGGGTTTCGTTTAGCGTGGTGGGGGCGGCACTCTGCCTGCTGGGTTCATCAGTCCAATAAACATGATGGAGCTAAGCTGAGGTGGAGCACGTGCGGCGCCACCTCACTCTGACGGGGGGGGGGACGCAAGGGGGAAAAGGGGGTGGAGCCGCGGGAATCATTTGCGTGTCTTAATCAATGTGGACCGAAAAGTGAGATTGATGAATTGTGATGAATCTGAACGGAGGGAAAGTTGCAGCACGTCGTATGATTAGAAAGTAGCACTGGCACTGAGCACATTTGTTTACCGGCTCTGTACGAGTCCCTGTCTTACCCGTCTGCGGCGCGACACCAGTGTCGACGAGCTACATATTGGATGGGGATCCAAACCTTGCCAATTATCCCTCTAATTGACCACAAGAGCCAGCGTTGGTGATCTGAATTCTCAGAAGCGGAGCTAGAACCGGTTGTCTGCATTGATATGCAGTGTCACAACAAAACTGTAGCCGCATTAGGGGAGAAGATTCAGAGAATTATAAGGCCTAACTATACCTTGCAAATTAATTTCCACTTCTTATATCATTCAGATGTTTATTTATTTCTGTATGTTTTTTGCATACCGGTATGTGTATATATATATATATATATATATATATATATACACACAGTATATATGATATGGCTAGTGTTGCAACTACCTATAATCAACCTTCCGGGAGCTATATGCTATTGAACTATACATAGCAGGCAACGGAAAAAAAGGAACACTTACAGGCGGCCCTTTGTGTTCAACAGTGGAATATTTAATGATCAGAACTTACCTACATGATGAATAAGCCAAGGTTGATGGATACATAGGAGAAAAAGAGAAGAGAAGAGAAAGAGAAAGAGAAAGAGAAAGAGTAAGAGAGAGAGAGAGAGGTTATTCATGAGAAGAGCCCGATTGGATAATAATCAAATGTAAACGCGCACATTAGGACTCCCACCAGCACTCATCAGCAACATCACACTCGCTAACAAGGGAGGGTAGTCACACTTACACCCTTCATCAGTATCATCTAACCCTACAGGCTCTCAAGGCTACAACTCAGTGGAATGAGCCCTCTTTTATTCACACCCCCCCCCCCCCTCCTCTCTCCCCCTCTCTTTCTCTCTCTTTCCAGATCCTTGGTGACTCATCCCATTTCAGACCTAGATGCTGCAGGAGCTCCGAACAAGTTGTACAAGTAGTGACACCGAAAACTACTCTTTGGGCCATGTGTTGTTGTTGTTCTTTATAATCCCCTGCATGAGTAAATGCTGCCTCATTTTTCCTGGGGGATTTGATTTTATCGAGGTTGACGACACCATGGCTCCGTGCCCCCCCCCCCCCCCCCCCCCCCCTCACACACACACACACTGCCCCCCGATCCCGGGGAGATGAACTGAATGAACTGCACCCAATGAGATGAAAAGGGATGCAGAAAGCGTTTTCCTTCTTTTGATTAGAAAAATGTGTATTTCTTGTGTTTTGCCTGGTTGAAGCCACCAAACCCCTCTAGATTGACATATGTGCTGAAGCATGAGAAGCCTGGAACACGCTGTGTGTTTGTAGTTGTTTGCATCGATTGTGCGTGTAAATTCATGTATGTCCATGAATTCAAGAAAAGAGGTATAAGTAAAGATGAATGAATTAAAAAGTACTTTTATTTAAATGGACACGCAAGGAGGAGAAAGGCATTGGTTCAAGGTTCAGCTCATAACAACTACTGGTTAGGAGTACTCTCATAGACTGTGTGCGTGCGTGCACTTGCATACGTGTGCCTCTGTGTTTGTGTGGGGGCCTTCTATTACTCCTGGAATATATACAGTTTATACTAGGCCTACATGTTCATGTGGTAACTCCTCTCTTGTTTTCGGTATAGCCGTTTTATTTCCTGTATAAAATCTAAAGGGACAGGTTTTATTGACTTGGCGGCATGAAGTGTCACCGGGCAACAATTTTTCATAGAAGTGCGGACGTGCGTGTCTGTGGAATATTAAGTGGTAAGTTAGATCCCAGCAGTGGGGAGAGCATGGGCGTGATTTGCAGACGGTATGGATATGAGCAATCGCTGGATCAGAGTCCAGCGCTGATACTGGAGGAGATGCTGTGGCTACACATGAAACCCCATCCCCAGCTCTGAATCCATTAACTATCTATATATATATTTATTTATTTAGTGGCAAAAATATAATAATTTACTCCAACAGTCGACTTTTATTGCTCATTCCCATCCAAGGTTATTATGGTTATTGTTGCACAATCAGATATATTCCTACATAAAGAGAAGAGTTCCCGACTTGAGACTTATTCCTATTGATTCACCTGAAACGGAAGCCCATTTAAAACTTTGTTCTATTAAGAGTAGAGGTGAAGGCGAAGAGCAGGACAATAACGTTGGCCTCCATTAGATAGAAAGAGCATGCAGCGAAAGAGCCTTTTAAATGTAATCCCTTTGTCCACTTTGGAAAAAGGTTAATGCCGCATGCAATTAGAGTGAGAAGGTAATTATACATAGGAAGGCATCACGTTAATGTTCACCGCGCCAAGTGTGAACCGCTCTTTAGCCCCCGCATGCCAACCCTCCACCAAAAAAGTGGATATAATTAAAGATCTCAAATGAAAGAAAGATCAGTGGTCCCATATGGGTTGATGCGGCGACGCAAATACATTTACATTTGAGTTAAATAAGTAGCGGCTAGGTTATTCCTTTGGTAACTATCGTATTTGTGCTGAGGAGGAGGTAAGCGGTTACAGGGCAAACACAAAAGCCAAAGACATAAACAACCCTACAGGCTCCTGCACACATCTCTGCAGCGGCATGTAGTGAACACCATATCTCAGCATCCTATCTGCTGCATGGAGACTGCGGTAATAGAGAGATACGCTTTTTGTGTAGTTAGGGCGACGCCCAAGTCTGTGTGTGTGTGTGTGTGTGTGTGCGTGTGTTGATGGCATTCTGCAGGAGAAAAAAACTTGACCGAACGATCAGATTCCCCCACACCTGCCGTAAACACCCCAGACAACCTATGATATGCAAGCAATGCAAGAGAGGGGGAGGAGGGAACCAACCGAACGCAGGGAGAATCGGACGTCCCTCCCCGTCCTAAAGGTGCATGCCCAGAGACATGCACTCAATCACAGAACAAGACTCCCTTCCCCAAGCGTGGCCCCAGAAAAAATAAATCAACACTAACACCCAACCACCGACCACCGCTAGTAGGTAGGTATTCCACACAGGCAGAGGGAGGCAGCTTCTGCAGAAAGGAAACCCTAGGGGGTTGGAGGAAAGCCATCTCATATTAGGGAGTATAGGGTTAGAGTGCCTGCACCAGCTAGCAATAACACGCACGCATGCGCACGCAAGCACACACGCACACTGTGACAGGGAGATGGATACCGTTGGCAGGCTGTCCACTGGGATGGTTATGGGAACCCAAAATGAAATAAAAAACACACCGCGAGGAGAGCTTTGCGCATCTCAGCGGATGATTCAATTTTCTTTTTTTCTTTTTAAGCTCATTATGCTTTTTGCTTCAGAAAATATAGAAAAAGCAGGGACGTGGGCAATCATAAAAAGGGCATTGGAATGACACCAGCCTTGTCCGTTTAGTTAAAGCCATCACACCCCTATCTCAGTGCTAAACCGATGGTGACCGCTGGTGTCTTTCAGTCGTTACCATTTCAGCCGGCAGCCAGTAGCCGCCCAGAGGGGTTTCATTTTTAAATTGTGCTCAGTCGTGTCCCCCTGGATCCACCCGGGGTTCACTTGCCAGTGCAAAAGCAACCGTGACATTAAAGTAACCCTGAACACTCCGCAGATACCGACATGCCTCGACACAGTACACACAGTACACACAGTACACACACACACACAGACACACACACACACACACAATTTCAAGCGTGTACACACAATCAGAAATGACAAATTCATGAGCTGTTCAGCGGCCAATAATACACACAAAACACTAAAGTACTGTCAAATTGATCATTCCCCCTGGTTCTGCTGCCTGAGAAATCCTGGAACTCATAGTTAATTAAAAGCAGACATTTTCATGATGTGATGATAACAAATTGACTCGCTGGCAGAATGCAATTTAGGGCCCACCGACAATTGTTTTTGATTTTCTAAGATTACATGTGCCGTTTGCGTGAATCCTCGAGGGTGAATAGCAGAGACAGCAAGGAGGGGTGCAGATGGAAAGGGGGGAAAAACAACAACACCTTCATTATGTTTCAAAGGTATCCGTTTTTTACACTAGTAATCGTTTCCAAAGGAACCCTGTGAAAATGGATCTGCGTACAGCTCTTCGATAAAGAAAGAATCACATTTATTTCGCCTGGAATTCCACACAACAGTGTTCAAATTCCATTTATAAACTGTGTTTCTGTTCGGATTGAAGTACAGATAAACCGTGCGGGTTCCAGCCTTCACAGCCGTTTTTGCACGACAATCCTGTTCCCATTTAGTGGGACAAGCTGCTGAAGTGGTTTGGGTTTTCCACCGCCAGCAGACAGGTACTAACTGGGTTCAATCCCCTTGACCAATTCCTGTTGGCATCCTTGAGCACGAAGCCTTACACAGTATGCTCCATAATGCAATTTTGTAGCAGCATAATGCAAGTATTGCAGAGTATGTATAGTTTATATACTGTATAGTGCATGTATAGTAGATCATATACAAATGGATATAAAGCGCCCTTTTAAACATAGGCCAGAATCATGCGTGCGTGTGTGTGTGTGTGTGTGTGTGTGTGTGTGTGTGTGTGTGTGTGTGTGTGTGTGTGTGTGTGTGTGTGTGTGTGTGTGTGTGTGTGTGTGTGTGTGTGTGTGTGTGTGTGTGTGTGTGTGTGTGTGTGTGTGTTAACAGCACCACCTTCTGCGATACATGTTTGAAGGGGTAAAAATTAAATGCCTCCCATATCTGTAGGATTTTTTCATTGTTTTTAATGATGTGCCTGGTGTCAACAGAGCAGGACTCAACAAACTAACAATACTAGTCTAATTGCATTTGAGGAAGCCATGCTAGACCTATATTCTGTGTTTTCTGCAATTACTTTCTTGCACCACAAGAATATGTGCAAATATGTGAGTAGGGGTGTCATTAAAAAAATGGTCATCTGTTCGCATCAGGCAAAAAAATATCTGCATTATTTTTGAATTGAGACAAGTTCACACACAGAATACAAGAGGTCAGTTGTTGGCATTTCAATATTTTAATAGGAATGGATGGACATGAGTCACATATTTCTTGGTATCGCAAATACCAAGTTGCAAATTAATTGATCTTGATCCTTAATTTGATGTTTGATTTGCTGCTGCTAAACACACTAGGCCTGCTATTTATTATAAGGCGAATTGCTCCAACAATAAATGTTTTAGCCTGTTAAGGATGAATCAATGTTGAATGTTTTTCAATGGTTCATCTTTGTCGTGACATATTTTGAGCTACGAGGGCATTGTGAGTTAGGGTGATGATAAGCATGCACTTTTTACAAATTAAATAAATTAATCTTTAAGCACGATAAGGCACGAACACGGGCTTGCACTCAATAAGTTGTACTTTTTTTATGAACCTCTTACAAGTTTCTGCTTTCTTCTTCAACGCTGAAATACACGCCGCCTGCTTGGAAATTCTCAATGTGGTGGAAAAAACGACTAACCGGTAGATTTATTTATTCTTAAACCTGCCTAAAGAAAGGCAGGATGAGTTCTCCCGAGCCTGCGACAGCCACCGTTGCCAAGGTGAGCAGTCGATATAGTTTATGTGGATGTCCCTGTGCGACTGTTTCTCCTCATTGGCTCAGCAACCAGGGAAAAGAAAAAACCTTCGGAAAGACCTTATTTGTCTGGAATGGATCGGCCATGCCGTTTATTCTGCTGACAGCTGTCTTGATGAAATCCCCATAAGGCAAAACTCAAACTCTTTGTCTTGGTCACATTGCCTTCAGCCCCCCCCCCCCCTCCCCCCCTTGCTGCTGTTTGCTTTTCTTTTAAGATGACCGGCGCTGTTCTTAACAATAGGCTAATAGGCGGCTGTCCACCTGTCCACCCCTGGGATCGAACCATGTGTTACAGTGGAATGTTACAGCGGATTTAGGGACACTTTAGGCTCCAAGGACAAAACTGAATTTGTACAAATTTCTTGATTAAGGATGGAATTTGAAAATTGCTTTTCAAATTGTGTGCCAAACCAAAAGCAAAAAAAGCCAAAACCAAGGACAAGAATCATACATTACAAGTTAACTGATCGTACAGGGACGTTAAATAGAGGCTATGAAAATAACGATGGAGGAATTTTCCAAACATTCCTCTGAGGAAATGCTAACCCTAGTGATCCTTTATTGCATTGACATTCCCGAAACCAATGCTATGATAAGTATTATAGGTTACATACATTTTTCAAAGAAAAAATTCTAATTTAATCCACTGACATTGTGTCATTAATTAAACCAACAGTAATCTTAGAACAAAGCTAGGCGACCCAGCATGTGGCACTTTATCCAATCAAATGGTTAACGGCAGCACTGTTAAACAAACATCCTCCTGAACAGTTCTGCTGCTATCGGCCAACGGAAGACTTTATTAATGAAGGAAACAGTAGGGGCTGTCTGGGGAACCAGGCGTATAAAAGGGTAATAAATGACTCATGGAAGCTACAGAAACACACTGGAGAGGTGTTGGTGTAAGAGAAATTATCCAACCTGACCGGGCGCCAGGGACAGCAAGGTACTGCGGCCTCCTGGATGTGTTTGTGGTGATTCAAAATGCACAAAGAAAAGAGAATAAACAACTCTCTCAAGGTGGTTAATAAATCACCTATTCAGACTGAACATCTTTTGTTTGAGATTCACCAGTAGGCAATCGTTCGTCCAGTGATCCCCTTTTGTGCCGCATTGAAAATCACCTGCCACCCCCTTTAACATGTTTATCAGACACAACAGGGTCTACTGCAGCCAGCCCAATGAACAACAGACACAGAGTATCCAGTAAAAATGTTAGGATAGAGCTTGTTTTCTTCTTAAACGGGTATTATCAATAAGCTTAGTTTATTTCAACGTAACGATGGAGCAGAGTTGTGGGAATCAATGCTGCTGAGCATGGTTCCCATCGGAGACCATTTAATAATTCTCAACAGACACCATTACATTAATCTAGCGGATGCCTTTATCCAAAGCAACTTATAAAAAGTGCACAGAACCCTGAAGATACAATCGTAAAAGTACAAACACCCTGCAAGTACATACAAATAAATGACATAAGCAAATAGCCAAAGATTACATTCGGGAATTGGCTGATGCATTTTTTTTGTGTGACCACAACAATGTGCGATCACAATTAGCATCGTTTTACCATCCCAGAAGGTTTCGCTGGCACAGCACAATAGGCAAGGCCACCACCACCATCCTAACTCCCTTCAAGACAAGAGACCAGAGTCGCACAAGGAGAGCCATGCCAGCTCTCTTGTAAAAGACACTAGACTAGAGTTGCCCAAAACAACAAACTTTCCAACTTGGCCCCAATCCCCACATTTGACATCTCAGAGCAAACTCTATTTGCTTCAGTGGCCCAGTTGAGTCGAAGCAACCCTGCCTGGCTGGCACTGACATCTGACCAGCTCTCTCCAGCCTTTATATAGCCCCCCCATCGCTTCACTTGTTTTCCCTGTTCTCTCTCGCCTCTTTTTTTTTGTTGTTGTGTTCGATGCGTAACACACAGCCTATTTCTTCACATTTACATCAGTCTACTCACTGACAGAGCATCTCCGTCACTGTGCCTCCGAGACACTGCCGCCTGCCCCTGGGGAGAGCAGTGGTGGGGGGGAGACGATGATGATGGGGGCAGCGGGGCAGTCGGAGACCATTAGCACAGGGACCAGGGATAAGAGAGAGCGAGAGGGACAGAGTGGCCAGGCACAAGAAGCTAACCTCCCTCCCCTCTAGACTCCCCCTCCGGAAACAAACCTGGAAAGTGGCTTGGCAGCAAAGGCTGCTGCACATCAAGCCGACAATCGCATTGTGGAGAACTGAAAGTGTTCTTTGGTACACATGCACACGCCTACACACACACACACGCACGCACGCACGCACACAAACACACCCCCGAACACAAAATGAATAATAAAAAAAAAGGGAAGGGAAAAGATGCGAACACAGCACACCGGTACAAACACACACACTGGTGTATATATATATATTTATTTGTACATGTACTGTAGAGACACTGGGTCAGCACGCACGTGGGCACGTGCCTCTGTGGAGTGCCCTTGAACGCCTCACCTTGGGGTTGTTACTGTGGACATGGTGTGGAGAGGTGGGGAGGTACACCGGGCTACACTGCTGCCAAGGGGCCCCGGGGCCGGAGCCCCAAACCCACACACACCCTACACCCCCGCCCACGGTTGCTTGTTTGCTTACTCGCTCCATCGGAGTGAGGCTCTTCGCTCTCCACCCCGGTCACGTATACCTGTCTGTCCAGCACCGTCTATCAAAACAGTGCGAGGAGCGGAGCGAGGCTCTCGCTGCTCGCCGCGCTCCCGTACCCGTCTGTCCGTCAGCGTCTATCACAACAGGCTGAGGAGCCTCCGAGGAGGCCGAGGTGTCTGTCCCGGGTTCAAAAGTGCACAGGGCACTGGCGGTGGTGTGGAAGGAGACCCTGGGAAATGCATTTTATTTTGTTTCCCAGTCACAGTAAAACTGAAGTGTTCGCAAAGCCCATTGGCAGTTCCCAGAATGCCATCAAACCTGAGTGCAATTTCCATCTGGGCGTGGGACATAACAGCAATGAGCTTGCAGTATATGACTTCATCTACAAAGCCAATTTTCCTAAAGGCAAAATAAATCATATGTTTGCTCCTGTGTACATTAGGCCATTATGAAGAATCTACGGCTGTATCCCAGGACTGCTCAAGCTAACAATAACTAAGTAAATAAATATATGAATAAATGAATAAAAACGAAGGTTTCATGTTTGCATCTCATTTCAGACTTGAAATCCCTGCATTGCTGCACTGCGACCCAGTGTTCCTCTTCCTCCAACGTCTTCAAACAGGACAGTTTGTCCTGCGCTGCATGAAGGGTGCATCCGCTAAAATTGCCCAGGTTGTACGGGAAATAAGCAAGAACCAAATGTGAATAAACAAAAAAAAATGCATGCTTGACAAAAGCCTCTTTTTCCCTGTCCTTGTAGTTTAGCAGGGAGGTGTAGACAGTGGTGCGGGTGTAAGGGGGGGGTAAAAACCCACAGCGGTCTTAATGGATTATTTAACAGGACACATCCGCTCTGCAGAGCCGTTCACCGGCTGTTCTGCAGCCTGTGTCGCTCTGGCCTATACGGCAATTGTTCCAACGTGACAGCTGGCACACCTGATACATCTGATTGGATTAGCGCAATTAGTCGGCGACGCCCTCTGGGGCTAAGCAGAATGGAGAAGGGCAGGGGGGGAAGAGGTGGAGGTGGAGGTGATAGCCTGTTTAAAGAGGGGTCAATGGGAAATGATTTTGGAGGGTCAAGGGCACCTTAGCATTTAGTGCCAAGACTAAACTACTCTAATTATTTGTACTTTTGTTCACTTTCTTCTCTATCAGAGACGTCGGATGGATGTCATTGATTTGCAGGTAGTCTGTGTAATGATCTTGTGCCAGGATGCCTGCAGGTTAGACTGCGGACATTAAACAGATAAAAGCCAGTTCCTTTCGAATGGAAGTAAAACACCATAGCCACCTTGCACTGTCTTGCCCCTACTACCCTTTAGGCTTAGGGGACGGTACTGCCAACGATTTTAACATCTGTGATAACATTCAGTCATTAATTTTGAAGACCAAGCGACAGTTAAGCATACAGCTGCAAACCGCTGCCGTTTCTCTCGGCACAAAAGGAGAATTATGTCCTCTTTACGAACAATGAGTAAAGTTGAAACATTCGAGTAGTGTTGGATAATTCAGTGCAGGGCTAGGTCAACCCTAAATTGTTGCCAGCGCTAAAGGTACAATAAAGATGAGGTAAGGCAAAAAGAGATGAGGAGCTACTTTCAGACGAGTGGAATATAAATTCTGACGAAATCCTACCAAGGCCCAATCACGTCCATGCAGGGAACACACTTGGGTGAGTCCGCAAGGACACACGAGACAAATGACGGGAACGCATGTGACTTTGTACTGTGTGCAAGCGCCATCCTTTGTGGCGTGTCCTAACACATCGTGTACCCAGACATAAAAAAGGGAGACATGAAAATAGGGTATGCGGTAAGCAACAAAGGTCCACCCAAATGCTCAAGAAGGAATTTGTCATTCGCTTCTGGCTTCCGAAGTCGTACCGCAGTCCGCAAGCATCTCGGAACGGAAGTGCACTGAATATTCTCTAATACACACAGGCCACGGAAAAGGTCACCGAACAGGGGGGAAGTGGAGGAGGAAGCTCCTGAGAGATAAGAGTCCGAGACAGGAAGAGGACGAGAGAGGCTGTCAAAGTAGCGGGATGAACCCCTGCCCTGCAAACGATTACCCCACTTGATCCATAGAATAGTCTGTGGGTGACCTTGGATGGCCTGGCCAAAATTATTCACATCAACGCAAACAGGCCTGTCATCTTGCAGATCCCAGGTCAGGAACACAGCCTGCAGACACACAGACACACTCACACTCACACACACACACACACACACAGCAAACCGACTGCTTACCATGAACAAAGCAGGCTTTCATTCCGCACATTGGTGTCCATGGAGTATCCAAAGCAATCATGTAATTTCTTCACGCCTCTGGTACAGTTTAGGCAACTGCATTCTTGTTTTTCATTTTTTTTGTCTGGGGAAGGGCCTTGAAAAAACGTTTGCCAACGTTCACTTCGGCTTGTACTACACATTTCACAAAGATGCTCCTGATTGAAACAATGGAGCGTGTGTGTGGCGTGGTGGCGGGGGACTCACATTCTGTTGTGATTCAATACGAAGTCAGGGGGTTGATTTAAGATGCCACCGCTCGGAGGCAACATTACTCTTTAAAAGAGCGCCGCCCAGGTCGGCACGTGGGCCCCCGGTTAAATGATGTGGCACCAAACTTTACACACACACACACACACACTACGTTGCATTTCACGTGCGAGGATCCCCTACTGATGGCGTTTTAACGTGCTGTGTGATTTGTGAGGTGCTGCACGCATGATCGCACCCTGCCAATGGGGTGTGTGTGTGTGTGTGTGTGTGTGTGTGTGTGTGTGTGTGTGTGTGTGTGTGTGTGTGTGTGTGTGTGTGTGTGTGTGTGTGTGTGTGTGTGTGTGTGTGTGTGTCAGGTAAGAGCTCCATGAAACAAAGGACTCAAAACCATTGAGGAAATGTTTGTGTGCGTTTCAAGCTGGTAGAAACCACATGGGGGGGGGGGGGGGGGGGAATACAACGACTCAATTGTGATTCCCTGAAAGGTGCAAATGGCAAGTGTAAACACCAAACAGACCCACATTTGAACACACACACACATCCAAATATACATACACTCCAAACAACCCTGCATTAACATAAGTAAGACAAGGCAAGAAATGCACGTACACATACCCCTTTCATGGCCCATATATATATACCAGTCACTAAGATCCCCTAACTACAAAGCAAAACCCCAGACGGGTCATCACAATACGTAGGCAGAATTAAAAGCAGACCCTTTCAGTTGTTTTATGTGAGAGTCTGCGTGCGTGTGCGCGTGACGTGTGTGTCATGTGTGTGTGTGTGTCATGTGTGTGTGTGTGTCGTGTGTGTCATGTGTGTGTGTGTCATGTGTGTCATGTGTGTGTGTGTGTCATGTGTGTGTGTGTGTCGTGTGTGTGTGTGTGTGTGTGTGTGTGTGTGTGTGTGTGTGTGTGTGTGTGTGTGTGTGTGTGTGTGTGTGTGTGTGTGTGTGTGTGTGTGTGTGTGTGTGTGTGTGTGTGTGTGTGTGTGTGTCATGTGTGTGTGTGTGTGTGTGTGTGTGTGTGTGTGTGTCATGTGTGTGTGTGTGTGTCATGTGTGTGTGTGTGTGTGTGTGTGTGTGTGTGTGTGTGTGTGTGTGTGTGTGTGTGTGTGTGTGTGTGTGAGAGTGTGTGTGCATGTGTCTGTCTGTGTGTCTTAGCAACGCTGTAAATAATAGATTAGGGGTGAACACTGTGTTGAAATTTTAATTGTGGTGTAGTCTGAGGGGGAGGGGAAGGGGGGGGGTGTGCATTAGGGATCGGGTGGTTTCGAAGGGAGGGTTGGTCTTAAGTGGTCTCGGAGAACCTCAGGTCTCATTAAAGGGGGGAAACTCAGCAGGGGAGGGGGGGGGCATGTGGGTGGTGTCACGCCACTTTCAGTCATAAGGGGGGGGGGGGGGCTAAAAAGACCATCAAGGATGGATGGACACTAATATTGACGTGCAGACATACGGATGCTGTTATGTCTGAGAGGCCTTGGAAAACGGAGCTCAAATACGAGAAATGAGAACCTGCTGCAACACTGCCCCCACTGGCCGAGCGTTGGCATGGAACCAATTTGTTGGAACCAATTTGAGTATGATGACACAACTGCAGAAAAATGACGGAGAGATCTTATATTTAGAAAGAGGATTTTGGAAGATGTAGAACTAGTTACTAATTGCAATCACTTGGAAGAAACGAATCTGCATGAATACACTATGAATTAGGGCAGATTTAGATTATTATTGATTTTGGGCCTAAATCACCAAATACAGCCTGCAAAAAAGGCTTTACACTTCCTCTCAGTGCTTAAAACTCATACTAGACCATTGTAACACTGTTATATGCAGTGTGTAATAAAACATCCGTTCCACTTCTCGTTATTCATCATAAAATATAGCCCATCAGAAATGTATAACATTAATTTGGTGAATCATCACAGAAGTATCGTATTTAATTCATTCAACTCTTGTTTTGCGCCCACAACATAGATCATGCAGTATTTAAAGTCTCAAACCCATGCCGCCATCAAACAAAATATTACTCATTAATCCACCATGATGACAGAGGATCTCAGCTGAGTACCCAATTCTAAATAATAAACGAACTATGCCAGATGCTCTTCAACATTTTTTTATCTAAGCCAAATAATCGGCGACGTAAATTTGATGCCTCTTTTAAACGGCATACAGGCTGTCACCTTAGTGTCGTCTCTATGTACCGTCAACCTTACCTGTCCTTCCCATTGGCCTTCAAGAACTGTAACGTGAAAATCTATCGTTGTATCACCACCTACGCCAAGAAAACATCTGTCTATCTGACATCAAATCTAATTAACGCCCACTAGCACAGTGTATTGCTTCGCCTTCTTTCTATGTATACACAACCTCTATGCAGCTGTCTGGCCTTGCTTTAACACGTTTCGTGACACAATCTAATCAAATGATATTCTTGCTTAAGTTGGTCCAGTGCTGCTAATATCCTGTTCTCGAAACATGCCAATATCCGGATCCAGATATGCTCTGAATGCTAATATCCTCATTGTCTTTTCAGATGTTTCCTGTACACAACACCAACCACAATGATCATTTCTCCACGGATTGCTGGAATGATACGGAGTCCTGAGGGCTCCTCATATCATACAAAACAGAACTTATTGTTGCTCTGATGATTATTTTTAACAACCAAACATCTGTCTGTGTGTGTGTTTATTGTTTGTTGTAGTGGTAGTTGTGGCAGTGTGCAGTTTAGCGGACTGTGCGTTATCCTGCATAGGCAGAATGAAAATATCAACACAATACGATCATTGACTTGAAGACAAAAATGTGTGATATTGAAGTTGTGAGGCATGTTGCGTCTTGTTATACAAGACTGATTTAAATACTTTGAGGCGACGCGTGAATGATGAATATAACATTAACATTGATTTACCACTTCATAGCAGGAAAAGCAGCCCATTTTGTTGAGTACTGTCAAATGCGTAAAAGATTGCATTGATTTAACCTGTCTGGCTAAATTGAATTGATTTATAAAAAGAAATGACATTGCATTGAGTCAGAATTTAAATGAGTCGCGTCTCGTAAAAAGGACTGCCATGGACGTTTAGATCATGTTTTGAATGATTTAAAAAAGAAAGAAACAAAATGGAAATACCTAGCTAGAACGCTGGAAATTGACAAGCCAATATATATAGTGGTCCTAAGTTGACAAGGGGACACAGTATTATAGGCTTTGTGTAAAGCTATTCAGGGACAATAATCTGTTTGCCCAAATCAACTATGAAGAGTGGTGTGTCACAAGCAGCTCAAGTTGAATCTATCTAAAACCTTGGTTGAAGAACGCATGGACTGCCATCTGTTTTGTAAAACACTGTCACCTGGATTGACTTTGAGAGGATCTCAGAGGTATTTTTGAAAGGCTTTATCATGGGTGAGGGACATCAGCACACACACACACACACATTCATTTTCTTTCCTATAGTAATACAGTGAGTACGTACCCAATTTGGAAATATCCAAAATTGGACTTTTCCAATCCAACATCAAGACTGGAGGTTTGGCAAAAGCAGTGTCTAGATCCTGACCGAGGGCAGACACGCACACACACACGCACACGCACACACACACACACACACACACACACACACACACACACACACACTCTGAGTCAGCACATTGATGGGTTTCTGCCAAGTACACATCAAAGTGTCGTTGAGTCCCACAGAGGCAGATCAGAGAACCGCCACACCATTCTGGAATGTTCCACTCCTCAACCCATGAGAGTCATGAATAATACAAATCCATGGGCAAACGACATGTGACAGCCCAATGACTACAGCTGTAGGATGTGATCCTTGTCTTATGTCACAAGACGTGGGAGTGTCTGTCTGTCTGTGTCCATGTGTGTGTTGTGTGTGTCGCTGTCGGTGTGTTTGTGTGTGCGTGAGGGAGAGAGCCTGTGTGCATTCGTGAGTGTGTGCATGCGTGTGTGTGGGAGGGAGAGGAGGGTTGGATGCACATGGCAGCCGCCACTGTTACGCTGGATTATCATCCTTTCTCCTCAAAGAAAAACAACAAAAAAAAAAGAATACCCACATGAAGAAATAGGAAAAACATAGGGTACTGAGGGACATTAAACGCTGTATTTCAGAGACAGGTTAGTGTACTCTCCTTGTACTGCCACTCCACCTGCCACAATCCACTTGGGTTAAATTCACTGTACTGGATGTTAATGGTCTATCCTAACAGCTTTCTAATCCACCGAAGCCAACATTGTACAATTTAGGTTTGTCTTTAGTTTAACACGTCCAAAACCAAGAAAGAAAGCTGAATAACTAGAGATCTGAGTCTAATTCATACTTTTGTAGTTCTTTTTATCTATGCCGTGGCCTTGATTACGAATGAATATCACCAAGCTAGGAAAAAACAACTATTCGAAAATTCTCACCAAGACGAGCTGAAGCCCAACGGTTTAGCAACCACGCCACCTACAAATTATGATAAGACGTGACTCGTGCACTCCAGGGAAATTTGGTTTGTCACAGTGTTTGGTAGACGAATGATCAGGATTCAGATGCTAATATTAAAGATCTAGCCCTGTTCAATCCGTGCGGTTATTACTAATACGTGTATAAAGAAGTACGCGCTACTCGTAGTGACATCCAGGATCACATTGGAAATAAACACAATGTAGCTTTAATGTTAGCCTCCAGGCTTATTTCTCAAGTACAATACATTTTTGTCCATACATTCAAAAATGTGCAACAAATGCTTCAAAAGTAACTAAAATATCCTTATTATTGGCTCCCAATGCTATATTCAATCCCCCCACAAGCACCTTAAGTCTCCTGAAATGGATCACATAAGATGGGGAGAGAATGAAGCGCGAGAGAAGGCATCCAGCACCCAAAGCCTTGGAAACTGCGATGCTATGGCAAGAGATAAACCCGCCAGCCTTGTTGTGTGTGATACTATGCATTATATATGGATGACATATATAAATATATACAGACATCGATATATATTTATGTGTATAACATAGCTGTCTATATCTATATCTTTGTATATATATATCTCTATCGCTATCTCTATATATATATATATATATATATATATATAAGGCGTTTAAATAGATATATATCATTACTTTGTAATACTAAAGCAGAGTTATATCAACAAAACAGGCCAATTATTGAACACACAATATGTGTCAACCTTGAGTCCACTACCATGTTATTGAGGAAGTAATGTGTTTACTGTGGTTAACATGAACAGAACTGCTTGCCCGAGTACTGTTACATTTGTTATTTTGGTGAAGGCTGTTTGCGGTGCTGATCAACTCCATTATGTTCATTCCCTGTTTGGAAGACGGCCCTTTAATCAGCACCTCCCCTGGTGCGCCGTTCTGGTGCACTTGGAGCGCTTTAGGAATCCTAATCCAGTGCACTGCTTTGAAAAGACACTTAAAAATAGGCCGCCAAAACTTTCAACACATCAAGACCTCTGATGCAGACGAAAAACGTCTATTCTCAGCCAGGGTTCAACTCTGTTTGTTTTGAATAAGTTTGAATCCGACACACACACTGAAAGTTTAAAGAGAAAATAATGCATACTTAATCGCAATCGCAATATTGGTCGAAATAATCGCAATTCGATTATTTCCCAGAATTGTTTAGCCCTAATTGAGAGTCCCTTGAATGTACATATCATCTTACTTGCATCTGATAGTGGTTGCTGACATGTCCATATAACCACCCTCCTAAGGCAACATCTGCCCCCCCCCCCCCCCCCCCCCCTCCCTTAACCCACCACACAGACCGACAGCCCAGCGCTTACGAAGCCTGGGGTGTGGACTGTGACCTGGGCCAAGGGTTTCCTGTCAGCAGCCAAAGATTTACTGAATTTTTCTCAAACCCACACCAGAGCATTTGCACCCATGGACAGAATAAAAACAGAATCAGAGAGAGAGAAAGAGAAAGAGAAAGAGAAAGAGAAAGAGAAAGAGAAAGAGAAAGAGTGTGTGTGTGTGTGTGTGTGTGTGTGTGTGTGTGTGTGTGTGTGTGTGTGTGTGTGTGTGTGTGTGTGTGTGTGTGTGTGTGTGTGTGTGTGTGTGTGTGTGTGTGTGTGTGTGTGTGTGTGTGTGTGTGTGTGTGTGTGTAGTGGGGTATCACAGCTCTTGATTACCTTGAAATATACCCCTGCGAAAAATCAATGCCCCAAACGTCTGGCTGGCAACAGTGCCTTCATATCCATTACCATAACATCAGTCTCTGAGTCAAATCTGATGCCCTCACTGGGCACCGATCGAGACCTATACCAGCAGGTCTGAGGGTTGAATTCTTTTTCTTCTTTTCCTTATCCTCAAAGTGTACCCAGTCCCTGAGATCTCATTTGCACACGTGAAGTTTGAGCCAAATCACATAAAAGCTCTCCTTGCTTTTTAGCCTACTTCCAGCTGAAATACTGATGAAATTGAGAAAATATGACACATTTAGGGCAAGGACAGTCTAGTGGTTGGAGTATTTGGCCACCTGAAAGGTTCTAGGCTTGATCCTGCAATGTCAGCAGTCTAGCTGCAGGCATCCTTGAGCAAGACGTCAAACCTGCACCTGCTTCTAAATGACATCGGTATTCTCAGATGTGTGAATGTGTTGAAAATGCTAAATGAGTAAACTGTGAATATTTATTTCCGAAGGGTTTTGTGATGTTTATTCCATCTTCTGAAACTGTAGAAAGCACTTTGAGAAGGATTAAATCTTCGAGGTTAACTCGCATGCTGGCAATTAGGATATGCCCCCGGTAACAATAGTACTGTGCATGTGCATGTTTCTGTGTCTGTGTCTGTGTGTGTGTGTACGAACGTATTCGCCTGCGTGTTTTCACATAGACAGATGTTGACTGATGCCGTAACTCTTTGCCGATATGCAAAGAGAATCTTTGCTTATCTAAACTTTCTGCTCTTGACAAAGACAATTAATCAAAGAGGATACATTTGTTCGCGTAGCGATACGCAATCATGCATGCTATCTTGAGAAAAAGATACCCACTGGTCTACTCCCTACCCCGTCCAGCTCCCATCCCTCCCCCTTGTCATTTACACACAACTCCTCATTGAGTCATATCAATTTATTCAGGAGTGGACAAGATAAACACACCCATTAGCGGTGTCAAGCCCTGATTTACAGTGTTCCGTCAAAAGCACTGGCAATACCAACTCATCGAGGCTGATTCGGCCGAATCCAAGCCAAAGTACACAGAGTGATGGAATAAGAAAACGTGGTGCCACTTAAGGGAAAAGCAAGAAAGTCTAAAGCTGCGCTCGCTTGGGTGGTCAGGGCGAGCAGTTTGGATAAAGCAATACACCGCTGAGCTGGAAACAGACCAACGTAAATCATCCCTGTGTAATACCCTGTGCACGCGTGCCCGGGAGGGATGGGGAGGTCAAGAGTGCAGTGAAGACAGGGCTGTTGGTTCTGGAGCGCCATATGGTTAAAGAGAAGCACCATCAGTCCTGTGATGACGCCACTGATATTTGAAGCACAACATGAGGGAATAGACCGCTCCCAGTTGGGCAGCACACTCAAAACATGAAAACAGGAGTTGCAAGGACAGGGAAAGCCATGTAGACACTAATGTACATGTCATTCATTCAAGCCCCAGCTATACATCAGTGGTGATTTACAGAATCAGTACAATCTTAGGTCGACCATAATGTTGATAATAATTGTAATCTTAGCACTTGGCTTTGATCAACCCTTTGTATAAAATCCTCCAATGAAGGCTACATTATGATTGACTTTTTTTCTTAACGACAATACCAAACACAAATAACGGAACTGTGTGGTTCTTGTAGGGAGAGAGAGAGATTTTAATGAATGTCATTTCTAATCAAGTCATGTTTGTTCCTTACATTTTTCCTTTTATTTGTCCATAATAATATCACATTGTAAGAAGGTTATTCATCACATTGTGCAGATAAGACCCAATTTTTCAATGACCCAATGAGATATCTGCGGGACGGAACTCATTAGTTATTACAAGTATTTTCCCCGACATAATTAAATGGGGTCTTGATTGGCTACTTCGTCATTCAAGTGGGCCGCAATACTATTGCTACGGTGCATGATAATGTGTTGTCTGAATACTTGTAGTGATTCAACGCTTCAAGTTGGTCCTCAGAGCGCTTTGCTTTATCTTAACGTTGAGCTGGTTTGGGAGAGTGTCAGTGTGTATGAGCCCACAGTTCTGAATCCTTGGGGCATTACATCACTTAAAAGCACATTGTGTTTTAACAGTGGGGAGGTGGAACATTTGGTTGTGCTCTTTTATGGTTTTTATTCTTGGTTATGTTAATGTCCAACTCTTCAGTCTTCTAAAGTTCTATCTTACACTTAAACTATATTTTTATGACATTCTCATATGTAGTGACAGTTGGTGACAAGGAGACCGTTTACGCAGTGCTTTGCTGACGCCATCAAAGACAGTGTTAGAAAGACATCTGAATCAGATGTGTTTGAAGGTTCCCTTTGTAAGATCATACGTGAAAATGTGCGAGGGAATTACAGAGCAAGAAAAGAGTATACCCGAGCATAGCGTACCAGGCAGTTTGAAGAAAACAACATTTGCCTTTGTCATGAGTGAATAGACACGGGTTAAATTATTGAAACACAAAGACGGGTGCCATGGGCCACCTGTTGGCGCTACCTTTGTGAGAGGTTCTCCGCCTATCGCTATGAACACCGCTTTCCACCACCCATGATCACGAGCCTGCAGGCTTTAAGGCGGCGAAAAAGCTGCTCTTCTCTGGCAAGCACAGTGCCCTACCCACAGCTCCCCAACCACTTCCCCCTGGAACGGGGCAATCACTCATGTCCCGCCATCCAGTCCAGCCAGACAAATCACATGCTTTAACATGGACCACACTTAACCTAATCCCAAACCTGGGCTCTGGACGTGAACAAGCCCAGAAAGAGAGCAACAGCATAAGGACACAAGGTGAGGTTCGCTGCACCGAGATACACAGACCCTTTCTGAGTCGAGAACAAAGAGAAAAAGATGGGAGGAAAGGCACGTGCAAGCTCTCCCACAGCTGTGCACCGCAGACCGCTTGCCCCCTCGCTGAAACAAATCCCAGAAATAATAGCATCCGAGCCTGCGATGTAAAACCCAAAAACTGAGGCAGGCTGCACGGTGAAGCGGGGGCACAGAGGCGAACTCCTACGTACCACGATTTTATATACATGCTTGTGGCGGAACAAAGGGGGTGAATGGGAGTTAATCAGGCTAATCATTGGGGAATACAGTCTGACGGATGAACCATTAGGTTAACTCTATTTACGTCCCTCCATTAGCGCTGTGACGGACAGAACCAAATGACATAACACTTGGTTGCGTGCGGTGCTTAAGACCCTTGACTAGACGCCATAGACGGTTACGTCTTCGATTAGGAGAGTGAAGCGTCTTAGATGTGGCCTTTGCTATTATTTATTTGCCTACCTCCCTGACAGCCATTGAAAGGAAACAAACAGGGTACTCGATTCACGTTTCAGAATGTGCACCAACCGCGTGACTGAGGAGCCATAATCGATTAAGGTGTGACCCATTCATTTTTTACCAGTTTTGAAGCAACCGATTTCAAACGGGACCAAAGAACAGAACTTCTTTATTTCATTTCTGGTTTGGATTCCCACTGCCAGCTGGCGAAGGCCGACATTCTTTGCTTTGGAGAACAGGCATAACGACACCCCTTGACTACAATGCAATCACGGCCTGATTGAACATCCTCAATAAGAGCACAAGCCAGCTCACTCTGAACACCAAGTGTGTGTGGCTACAGCAGTTAGTGATTAGTAGTAGTTACGCCGCACTAAGTAGGAACACATTTAGCCCAAATCACACACATCGTGTTTGTTGGTTATAGTGTCATCAGCATTCGGGAGACCTTGATCAGCTAAAATATGACGAAAGAGAAAAAAGCGGACCAACATTATAATTTTGTCCCTCATGTCTGGAGGGCTCTGGAGAGATTTGTGAAGAGTTCTTAGAGTTCCTAAGTCTCTGAATGTTTATGGAACGGTTCATGTAACCAGTGATTCTTTGAGAGTGACTTTCTTTTTTGCATTAGTTATTCAAACAGTTAGACAAAATAACATTTGATTTTGTTTCACCTTTGTCCCATATTTGCTCCGACGGCAATGTGAAAATGTCATGAAGCCAAGTGACTGAGTACTCCCATAGACACAGGGCACAGCCCGCTCTCAGTAATGCTTATGGACTACAACTCCCTAGAATCCCCAAAATACAAAAACTAACACCATTCTAATTACGGAGCTAAGCTGAAGGGTGATTTTTTTGGGTGATGAGTTCAGCAGTAATGAGGGCTGGTGTAAGATTGACCTTGCCTAAATGATTTTGCTAATAATGCCATTAAGTCTGCACTCTGGCTTTTTAATCACGGTGCTTTCGGCTTCAGTCATCCTTTTTTTTTTTCAAGGGTTTATTCATAGCATCTTTCCCTGCTCGTGACATTACCAGCTGTCCAAGGCCAGGCGACAGAACCAGGGGAGATAAAGGATCCTGTAGGTTAAACCGGAAACAAAATAATTTAAATAGGAAAGAATTGATATTGTGGCATAACTTCAAGGACCGTATTCCTACCAAGTTGGCCTGCAATGAGCTTGACGACTGAGATATGCGCCCCGACAAATGCAGGATGACATCACTGTGGCATCATGCCGGATCTACACAAGCTGCACATCTGATAGTTCAGGTGACGTAGTCTCACCTACTAACGGATTATATTTAGATACATCTGCGCACCGCGCCAAGGGGAAAGTTTCCTCATTAGTTACATCGCCCTTGGTATGATTGCACCACCTTTGCCTGACTACCGGTTGTAGGGAGGCGGTCCCATGGACAAAAGTGGAATGACTGTGTGAAAATGCTGAGACAGGAAATCCAGATTTTTTTTGTGTAAGGCCCCTTTATACGAGTGACAATGCAGAGGAGAGGAGAGGGTGAAGGGTGGAGAGATGGCAGGGCAGACTAATAGGTGAGGGATGTATGAAATGGGCGCTACGCCTCACTGACTAAAGACCAAAGGTGTGGCTCAAGGTGATGCAGTGGAAAAATGCTGTGATAAAGATGTGCGTAGGCGTGCGTGCCTGTGCGTGTGTTTGTGTGTGCGTGTGTCGGGGAAGCATGTGCTGGGGGATGTTGGAGGTTTTGTGGGAGGTCTTGCAGTAAAAGGAATAGAAAGAGCCCAGCACAGAAATAAGAGGAACTAAAGGAATCAAATCAATGAAAACATCCATTATTAGCATCCAGCGCAGCAGAGGACATTGCAAGTGGATGAAGTTAAAGGTTACCTCACGGTATACAAGGTAAAAAAAAATAATAACGGCGCGCTTGCACATCTGTATCAACATGTTGCGGGAAGTCAGGAGCATCCGCAAACCGCAGAACCACAGGGTACAAGTCGCACACGCTTCCTTTGCATAGTACATGATGTTGTGCTTGTTTTACAGCAGTTAACTGATTTCACCCAGTGCCGGGCCGGTGGTGGGGCCGGGTTCACCAGCATGAGCAGAGATAGCTACTAACTACTGCACATCTGGATGAAATCACTCACTGGGAGCGAGTGGGTGTATGCAGCGTTTCGTTTCTGGTGTGTCTCAGTTTACCGTTTTTCCTCTTTTTTTTTAATCCGAATCCCAAGACTGAATCATTTAAAAATGAGCAGGGGTTTGGAGAAAGTAAATTTTTGAAATGAAACATGAAAGTCTGTCGCGCATGCAGAGGGAGTGATTTCATGCACACGTGCCTACACACACTTGTCTGTAATACATGGGGTTGGACCTACGGCAACATTCAAGTAGAATTCAAAAGGAACGTTTCAACTAAGTTTTAAAAAACTTTAGCTTTCTGATATCAGGGACTGAGGTTCGACCATTACATTGTGAGAATGCATGTTTTTAACATATGAAGATACATTTCTGCTTGCAACACACGTATGCTGGTTATTCCTTTGTGCGACAAAAGGGAGGCATAAATTGACAAATCCATGGTTTGTCAAAGAAATGTGTCATCAGCTTGCTGGTCCACTTATGCAGCACAAACATACTGAGGCATTTTAATGGGGAGTTCTAACATGCAAGCTTCCCCCCACTCATCAACTTTGGTCCATTTGAACACATTATCGTTCATCAGTGCAGTCGTTTGGCTTTAATTGGCAAGGATGCTGGAGCTACTTCTTGTGCAAGTGCCTACTCCAAATTAGACTACAACTTTGACCATTGGAAGTGAATAAAACTGCAGATTGATTTCTCTTCAAAAAAATAAAATGCAGCGAAAACAGGCTCAAAATTTGGATGGAGACAATATATGGAACTATATCCAAGAAAGAAAATATTTAAATATTGATATATATTCAAGCCATATTCAACCAGATCTGTTAATGTAACAGCTGGCATAATAAGCATTGTTCACTCTCTTACTAGTCAGCTGGAAGGGAGAGAATCAAGAGCACAAAGTAGTTTGGATAAGAACATCGAGGTACTTCTAAAAAGGGAGAATTTTAGCAGGAGCTTGTGCATACTTTTGCATGTTGCACATTCTTTCATGGGAATAAATGCCAGTTTTTAATCAGTTAGGGATGGTGAAGAACATTGCAAACATCTCTATAATCGAGTCCTATAATATCCAAAATTCCACCCTTAATATATCTATATGTATTTATATGTGCAGATGTGTACCCTACAGACAGGAAAAACTGAACTTATTTGCTTGGTGCTAAACAATTTTCTTTCCACTATTAAAGATCCCGGCTCACATTTTCAGTCCCAATCCGAGGGCAGGTGAGCAAGACAACACAGATATATCGTACACTTTCTACAACACAGACTTTGGTTACCTGCTGCCAACCATAAACTTCACACATTCTTGCAAGAACCATGAATTCTTTCCATCATGCCGATACTAAATGGGCTCCTTCTACATATAAGCATGGGAGAAAATGCATTCATGCATGCTTCAAATTCAATGTGTTGAGGTCAGGGTAAAGATCTGCGGGCCACCTTTATAATCTACCACTACCTTTTTCACTTGGATCTTGGATCTTGTGAATGCTCTATAAACCCTACCCCTCAGATTTTTCTGAGTATGTTGGGTGCTAGCAGAACGGCTGCGTGTGATTGGTGGAGGCAGTTGTTCACCCAGGGCAATCATGCAAATGTTAGTCTCAGCAAAACAACAACCACTCTGCTAAAATCAGGACATGTTTATTTTCAAAGCGCTGCGGTAGGATTCCTGTGAAGAAATGTGGGGAAAAGAAGATGACGAAGAAAACAAATAACACTAAAATGGCAACTTTATCCTCCACAGATACAATTTGGGCTGATTCTTCTAAGGTTAACATATAAACTTCTTAACTAGTTGCCCCTATGCCATAAAACCTGTGAGGCTAGGGTTGCATGTTTTTTTTTTTTAAAACAATTCTTGCAAAAGAAGATACAAATTTGAGATACTTCCAATAACCCGAATCTTGTGGAAACAAACAGTAAGCATGGGAAATTGGGTGCAATAATGTTTATAGACACTTCACCAGTGTAAAAATGAGGGGCGGGGGGGGGGGAGATAGGGAATAGTTCTCGCTAATGAATAGGAAAACACGGGCCCTTTAAAACCTATGAATGTTTACGATGCGGCTGCGAACAACCAATCAATCAGGTGAAGTGTAATCACATTATGATCAGGATGCAAACTCTGGGGCACTCACAGGAGAAAAACAAGGCAATATTTATTTTAAACACCACTTTTCCGAACCATAACTGCCATGCTGACGGCCAAATCAACCCTGTTATATGAAGCACCCTCCAGGTCCCGGCCAAGGACAACGCGGGCCCCCAGATGGGGCCCCGAGGCGTGTGTACGGGGACCGATATGTGCAATCAAGTGTTTGCGTCCTGTCGGAGTGCACTTGGCTGGTTATTTAGCCCCAGCTGTGGTGCACTGTGTCATAAAGCACCAAATCCTAACTACAAAGTGGCATGGAATCTGATTTATTACCCGTAGGAAAACAACTGCAGACAGAGGTCGGGCCACTAGCTGGAGAGATGTGATCGTGTGTGTGCAGTGCACACAATATGCCAAGGTCTTTTCATTCTTGTTTCAAAATGCTTACGTCGGCTTCTGCGCCAGTGAAAATTTAATAAGGAGAACAACTTTCTTCGCTACCTGGAACTTTTCCCCGCTACTACACAGGGGCCGGTTGCATTGTGGAGGAAGAAAGAAAAGTGCTACAGCAGCCTTCATGATCACCACACACTGTTGATAGAGCCCAGCGGTTAGCAACTCCAACCGTGCCTTCACAAACCCACACGAAGCGTGCATGGAGTTCTATATCTCATTAAAGTCGATGGAACACATGAAGGAAACTCACCCACATGTTCTGACATTTAACTAATTGAATGTATTAATTTTTAGAACATGGCAAACAGATAATATTAAAGATAATACTTGTGTATTTGAACACTGACATTTAACAATAATAAACATCATACATTTGATTCGTTTTTATGTTGCCTTAAGGGAAATATAATAGAAAAGTCGTATAAGGATGAGGTGAGTATATCCTCCTGTTGCAAGTTTCTTTTTCATAGTTTGGTAGAACATGAAAACCTAAAATGGCAGGGCGTGGTCTGTGGATCCATACGATGTTGCAAGCCTGACAGGACAATATCCATTCTACATGTCAAGTGACAGTAATGCCAGATGTCTTTCACGACTTTTGATATCACAGTATCACCGGTGCAAAACGGTGCATCTGCCCATGTTAAAACACATTATCACACCCTCCAATAATACCACAATGGAGGGAAAGAATCCAAGACGCTTACAACATGGAGCATATGTGCATACAACAGCATTATAACAACTGAAGGCAGACGTATTCCTAAATAAATAGTAATCCATGCCCTACCATGTGCCACGGGTAAGTCTACAGAAAGGTTAAAATTCCATGGATATCTTTCAACCTAACCATATCACATGTGAGGTAAGATCGTTATCTCAGGAATACCACATACATGCATAGTACCTTTGGTAAATAATGAAGAAATGTTCACATTGCAGATGACCATTATATAATAAAATAAAATAGAATGAAATTACACAACATAAAAATGTGCACAAATGTGCATGCGCAACCAACACAAAAACTAATAATAAAAAAATCTACATATTATTCACATCAAATAAGATGTAGGGCATGGATGACTATTTATTTAGGAATACATCTGCCTTCAGTTGTAATAATGCTGTTGTATGCACATATGCTCCATGTTGTAAGCGTCTTGGATTCTTTCCCTCCATTGTGGTATTGTTGGAGGGTGTGATAATGTGTTTTAACATGGGCAGATGCAGTTTTGCACCGGTGATACTGTGATATCAAAAGTCGTGAATGTTTCAAAAGGATTTGTTGTGAAATATTGAATGAACACTCCTAACAAGGATATTTTAAGGTAATAGTAAGGTAAAGTTCAGTAAGTTAGTTTGAAAAGTCATTTTATTATGGGCACACAAGCTCATGCCATGGTCAGGTGCTATGGGGAATAGGCCGCGTTGTTCAGAGAACGCACCTTGACGTCAAAGAACATGAATGCATTTTTCTTTGAATTGTTTCCGCTCGGTATGGTGCAAGTTAACCCCCTGCGGCACGAAATGAAACAAAACCTGCCACAATAAACCCTCAACTGCAGTCTCTGGAGGACTGCACGGACTGAAAATCCCAT